>NC_092088.1:101574700-101577200 GCF_045679555.1 Salvelinus alpinus
TACCCCTGCTCGTACCCCTCGGCCGCACAGCGCCATCGAGGGAAGACGTCAGATGAATGAGTGGCTGCATGAGTTGGAGAAGATGCAGAGTGGGGACTATTTTGAAGGAAGCCCCACTGACAGCCCAGAGGTTGAGCCCCGTCCGACGGTTCATTTGGGTCGTACCCCTCGCCCGCAGAGCGCCATCGAGGGAGGTAGCCAGAATCTAGACAGATTGTTACAGGAGCTGGAGAGGATGGAGAACGGGAGATATTTCGGAAACCCTGACCGAGTGCAGAGAGATCAAGCGCAGGCCCCTTTCTACGACAGGACAGCGTCGATGCCAACCCTTCACAAGGAACCCGTTGGCTCTGGCCTGTGTCACCACTACCAGGGCCTCCCCTCGTCCCCCTCTCTCTGCAGCCGGGACAGGGACCTCTCCCCCTGTGGGACCCCCAGCCTGTGTGACAGTACCCTGGGCAACCAGGAGTCCCTCAGGGCAGGATTGTCCTCCGCCCCAGACCACAACGGTAGCTGGGAGAGGGCTATAATCAAGCAGGCTCCAGGAAAGGAGGAGGCTAAACTCAGCTCTCTGACTCCGGTGAGAGTGGGCTGGCTGCCCATCCAGAGAAGGGCCCTGTTGAGGGATGCTCCAGCCCCTGGACCCGGACATCCACACCTTCAGGTCAATCTAGCCAGCCAGGTAAGACATGCTGCAAACAGGGCTGTTCTGTTCCTGGAGAGAGAGAGAGAGAGAGAGAAACAAACAGAAAAGAGAGACAGAGACAGAGACAGAGAGAGGGACAAACAGAAAAGAGAGACAGAGACAGAGTGAGGGACAAACAGTAAAGAGAGACAGAGACAGAGAGAGGGACAAACAGAAAATATAGAGAGAGACAGAGACAGAGAGAGGGACAAACAGAAAAGAGAGACAGAGACAGAGTGAGGGACAAACAGAAAAGAGAGACAGAGACAGAGACAGAGGGAGGGACAAACAGAAAAGAGAGACAGAGACAGAGGGAGGGACAAACAGAAAAGAGAGACAGAGACAGAGACAGAGGGAGGGACAAACAGAAAAGAGAGACAGAGACAGAGACAGAGACAGAGACAGAGACAGAGACAGAGACAGAGAGAGGGACAAACAGAAAAGAGAGACAGAGACAGAGACAGAGACAGAGACAGAGACAGAGACAGAGGGAGGGACAAACAGAAAAGAGAGACAGAGACAGGCAGAAAGCCTCTAGCGGTCCAGTCTCAGATGTTCAGTACAGGGAGAGAGAGTTGCTTTGGCATCGTCTGAAAACAACTAACTCTGCAGGAATTGGTTCTCAGAAGGTTTATGTGCGGTGTGATATTGGCACGGCCAGTGAAAGAGCTTCATGCACCACTGGATGCCTGGGTGTAGTAGGGCAAAGTCAGTGGGTTGTTTTCCCATTGGAATTATGCTAGTTATACCTATATACTGTATACTGTAGCTAGCTAGCTATGGATGGACTAGGATCTGAAATAATGGAATTATACTAGCTATAGCTACATACTGTATCTAGCTAGCTATGGACTAGGATCTGTAATAATGTAAATATAATAGCTATAGCTACATACTGTATCTAGCTAGGGACGGACTAGGATCTGTAATAATCTAATTATGCTAGTTATACCTATATACTGTATACTGTATCTAGCTAGGGACGGACTAGGATCTGAAATAATGTAAATATGCTAGCTATAGCTATATACTGTAGCTAGCTAGCAATGGACTAGGATCTGAAATAATGTAATTATGCTAGCTATAGCTATATACTGTAGCTAGCTAGGGACGGACTAGGATCTGAAATAATGTAAATATGCTAGCTAAAGCTACATACTGTAGCTAGCTAGCAATGGACTAGGATCTGAAATAATATAATTATGCTAGCTATAGCTACATACTGTAGCTAGCTAGCTATGGACTAGGATCTGAAATAATGTAATTATGCTAGCTATAGCTATGTAGCTAGCTAGGGACGGACTACGATCTGAAATAATGTAATTATGCTAGCTATAGCTATGTAGCTAGCTAGGGACGGACTAGGATCTGAAATAATGTAATTATGCTAGCTATAGCTATGTAGTTAGCTAGGGACGGACTAGGATCTGAAATAATGTAATTATGCTAGCTATAGCTATGTAGCTAGCTAGGGACGGACTAGGATCTGAAATCGGCCTGGGCGTTTATAACACACCGGCCCACTTTTAACTTGAGGCTTTCATTATTAGCCAGATAATCATCGTTCTGTGCTAAAACACCGGCCCACTGGGGTAAAAATGGACCACCTCATCTGGCATTTTCCAGACCTGCCTGATGGCCAATCAGCAGCTAGCTTTAAACGTTATAGCTTGTCACTCACAACTCCCCATTATACTGATGCACCTCGTAGTAGTGTTAGAGACACGTCCTCATGTCTCACCTTGTAGTAGTGGTAGAGACACGTCCTCATGTCTCACCTTGTAGTAGTGTTAGAGACACGTCCTCATGTCTCAC
>NC_092088.1:101579700-101584700 GCF_045679555.1 Salvelinus alpinus
CACATCCTCCCGATGTCGGCCTTCCTGCATGTGTTGTGTAAAGTGACAGAGCTACAGCGCTGTTTGTCAGATCAGGAAACGTCAACATCCTATAATAATAACGTCAGCAGAGGAATGTCAAGGTGTGTGTTTATGAGTCACAGTGACACAAGTCATTTAAAAAAATGTTTATTGAACCTGTATTTAACTAGGCAAGTCAGAACAAATTCTTATTTACAATGACGGCCTACCGGGGAACAGTGGGTTAACTGCCTTGTTCAGGGGCAGAACGACAGATTTTTACCTTATCAGCTCGGGGATTTGAACTTGCAACCTTTTGGTTACTAGTCCAACGCTCTAACCACTAGGCTACCTGCCTCCCCCCTCTAACCACTAGGCTACCTGCCTCCCCCCTCTAACCACTAGGCTACCTGCCTCCCCCCTCTAACCACTAGGCTACCTGCCCCCCCCCCCCCCCCTCTAACCACTAGGCTCCTAGGCTCCATGCAGTACCCCCTCTAACCACTAGGCTCCTAGGCTCCCTGCAGTACCCCCTCTAACCACTAGGCTCCTAGGCTCCCTGCAGTACCCCCTCTAACCACTAGGCTCCTGCAGTACCCCCTCTAACCACTAGGTTCCTAGGCTCCCTGCAGTACCCCCTCTAACCACTAGGCTCCTAGGCTCCCCCTCTAACCACTAGGCTCCCTGCAGTACCCCCTCTAACCACTAGGCTCCCTGCAGTACCCCCTCTAACCACTAGGCTCCCTGCAGTACCCCCTCTAACCACTAGGCTCCCTGCCTCCCTCCTCTAACCACTAGGCTCCCCCCTCTAACCACTAAGCTCCCTGCAGTACCCCCTCTAACCACTAGGCTCCCTGCAGTACCCCCTCTAACCACTAGGCTCCCTGCAGTACCCCCTCTAACCACTAGGCTCCCTGCAGTACCCCCTCTAACCACTAGGCTCCCTGCCTCCCTCCTCTAACCACTAGGCTCCCCCCTCTAACCACTAGGCTCCCTGCAGTACCCCCTCTAACCACTAGGCTCCCTGCAGTACCCCCTCTAACCACTAGGCTCCCTGCAGTACCCCCTCTAACCACTAGGCTACCTGCCTCCACCCTCTAACCACTAGGCTCCCTGCAGTACCCCCTCTAACCACTAGGCTACCTGCCTCCACCCTCTAACCACTAGGCTCCCTGCAGTACCCCCTCTAACCACTAGGCTACCTGCCTCCACCCTCTAACCACTAGGCTCCCTGCAGTACCCCCTCTAACCACTAGGCTCCTATCACCCCGACGTGATATAAACACACAACCTTCTGATAAAGTTATTGTTTGTTGACACACAGAGGGAGAGCTGGAGAAAGTAGAGTGGAGACAACCCACCATTAACACTGTGGGGCTCAGAACGAGGTGGCTTCCTGACCAGACCCCTCCCAGGACTCACCACCAGGCTCCTCCTCCCAGTACTCACCACCAGGCTCCTCCTCCCAGTACTCACCACCAGGCTCCTCCTCCCAGTACTCACCACCAGGCTCCTCCTCCCAGTACTCACCACCAGGTAACTGACCAGGCTCCTTCTCCCAGTACTCAACACCAGGTAACTGACCAGGCTCCTTCTCCCAGTACTCAATACCAGGCTCCTCCTCCCAGTACTCACCACCAGGCTCCCCCTCCCAGTACTCACCACCAGGCTCCTCCTCCCAGTACTCACCACCAGGCTCCTCCTCCCAGTACTCACCACCAGGCTCCTTCTCCCAGTACTCACCACCAGGCTCCTTCTCCCAGTACTCAACACCAGGCTTCTTCTCCCAGTACTCAACACCAGGCTCCTTCTCCCAGTACTCAACACCAGGCTTCTTCTCCCAGGACTCAACACCAGGCTCCTTCTCCCAGTACTCAACACCAGGCTTCTTCTCCCAGGACTCAACACCCAGGTAACTGACCAAGCTCCTTCTCCCAGTACTCAACACCAGGCTCCTTCTCCCAGTACTCAACACCAGGCTCCTTCTCCCAGTACTCAACACCAGGCTCCTTCTCCCAGTACTCAACACCAGGTAACTGACCAGGCTCCTTCTCCCAGTACTCAACACCAGGCTCCTTCTCCCAGTACTCACCACCAGGCTCCTTCTCCCAGTACTCACCACCAGGCTCCTTCTCCCAGTACTCAACACCAGGTAACTGACCAGGCTCCTTCTCCCAGTACTCAACACCAGGCTCCTTCTCCCAGTACTCACCACCAGGCTCCTTCTCCCAGTACTCACCACCAGGCTCCTTCTCCCAGTACTCAACACCAGGTAACTGACCAGACTCCTTCTCCCAGTACTCAACACCAGGCTCCTTCTCCCAGTACTCAACACCAGGCTCCTTCTCCCAGTACTCAACACCAGGCTCCTTCTCCCAGGACTCAACACCAGGTAACTGACCAGACTCCTTCTCCCAGGACTCAACACCAGGCTCCTTCTCCCAGGACTCAACACCAGGTAACTGATCGGGGACATGTTTGTCTATAAGGGGATACATACAGTACATATAATGGATAGTGTGTGGTCCATTGTCTGTTCTACCACCCCAGAGGCAGTGAAGAGAGACAGGAAATGAAGGTAGAGAGGACGCATTAGAAGGGTGTGGGGTTGGATTAAAACCTGGCAGGTATCTGTTAGAGAGGACGCATTAGAAGGGTGTGGGGTTGGATTAAAACCTGGCAGGTATCTGTTCTGAAGGCAGTGCCAGTAACCACTAGACCACCCCAGGCAGTGCCAGTAACCACTAGACCACCCCAGGCAGTGAAGAGAGACAGGAAATGAAGGTAGAGAGGACGCATTAGAAGGGTGTGGGGTTGGATTAAAACCTGGCATGTATCTGTCCTGAAGGCAGTGCCAGTAACCACTAGACCACCCCAGGCTGTGCCAGTAACCACTAGACCACCCCAGGCTGTGCCAGTAACCACTAGACCACCCCAGGCTGTGCCAGTAACCACTAGACCACCCCAGGCTGTGCCAGTAACCACTAGACCACCCCAGGCAGCGCCAGTAACCACTAGACCACCCCAGGCAGTGCCAGTAACCACTAGACCACCCCAGGCTGTAGTTTGTGTAAAGGCTGTGCTGTGGGATTAATAAAGATACTATTTGAAGAGGTATCATAGACAGGACGCTATCGCAGGGCCTCAATACACCACATGACAAACACCCTCTGACTCTGTCTGTCTGGATTGCAGGACTGTTTTCTTAGTGCTCAGGCTTGGACATGTTTCTAACGATCCTCGGCTTCAACAGTCCTGTTCTACATAGCTAGTAGCTCATTGTGACATCCGAAGGGGGGATAGGCTTTTAGCCCTGCTGTCTGCTGTCTCTGCTTGCTGTCTGCTGGCTCTGCTTGCTGTCTGCTGGCTCTGCTTGCTGTCTGCTGGCTCTGATTGCTGTCTGCTTGCTGTCTGCTGGCTCTGCTTGCTGTCTGCTGGCTCTGATTGCTGTCTGTTTGCTGTCTGCTGGCTCTGCTTTCTGTCTGCTGGCTCTGCTTGCTGTCTGCTGGCTCTGTTTGCTGTCTGCTGGCTCTGCTTGCTGTCTGCTGGCTCTGCTTGCTGTCTGCTGGCTCTGCTTGCTGTCTGCTGGCTCTGCTTGCTGTCTGCTGGCTCTGCTTGCTGTCTGCTGGCTCTGCTTTCTGTCTGCTGGCTCTGCTTGCTGTCTGCTGGCTCTGTTTGCTGTCTGCTGGCTCTGCTTGCTGTCTGCTGGCTCTGCTTGCTGTCTGCTGGCTCTGCTTGCTGTCTGCTGGCTCTGCTTGCTGTCTGCTGGCTCTGCTTGCTGTCTGCTGGCTCTGTTTGCTGTCTGCTGGCTCTGCTTGCTGTCTGCTGGCTCTGTTTGCTGTCTGCTGACTCTGCTTGCTGTCTGCTGGCTCTGCTTGCTGTCTGCTGGCTCTGCTTGCTGTCTGCTGGCTCTGCTTGCTGTCTGCTGGCTCTGTTTGCTGTCTGCTGGCTCTGCTTGCTGTCTGCTGGCTCTGCTTGCTGTCTGCTGGCTCTGCTTGCTGTCTGCTGTATGCTGGCTCTGCTTGCTGTCTGCTGGCTCTGCTTGCTGTCTACTGGCTCTGTTTGCTGTCTGCTGGCTCTGCTTGCTGTCTGCTGGCTCTGTTTGCTGTCTGCTGGCCCTGCTTGCTGTCTGCTGGCTCTGCTTGCTGTCTGCTGGCTCTGCTTGCTGTCTGCTGGCTCTGCTTGCTGTCTGCTGGCTCTGTTTGCTGTCTGCTGACTCTGCTTGCTGTCTGCTGGCTCTGCTTGCTGTCTGCTGGCTCTGCTTGCTGTCTGCTGGCTCTGCTTGCTGTCTGCTGGCTCTGCTTGCTGTCTGCTGGCTCTGCTTGCTGTCTGCTGGCTCTGCTTGCTGTCTGCTGGCTCTGTTTGCTGTCTGCTGACTCTGCTTGCTGTCTGCTGGCTCTGCTTGCTGTCTGCTGGCTCTGCTTGCTGTCTGCTGGCTCTGCTTGCTGACTCTGCTTGCTGTCTGCTGGCTCTGCTTGCTGTCTGCTGGCTCTGCTTGCTGTCTGCTGACTCTGCTTGCTGTCTGCTGGCTCTGCTTGCTGCTGGGGCTGTTGTTAAGCATGGGGAGAGACAATCATATGACAGCCAAAGAATCAGACGCCTTAAGTTCTAACCACTGGCACAAACAGAGAGCCACAGACACACACAGTTATTGTGCCACATAAAATGCCCCAAGTTAGTAGGACAAGAGAAACCAATCAGCCATTGTTGAGCATGGGGAGAGGCTGTCATATGATAGTAGCACAAACAGCAAGCTTAAGTTACCACTGAAAGGCAGAGTTGGCTTTCAATAACAACAACAACCACCACTACCACCACCACCACCACCACCACCACCACCACCACCACCACCACCACCACAACAACATCAACAACAACCACAACAACCACAACAACCACCACCACCACATCAACAACCACAACCACAACAACAACCACCACAACCACAACAACAACAACAACAACCACAACAACAACAACAACAACAACAACCACATCCA
>NC_092088.1:101587200-101669700 GCF_045679555.1 Salvelinus alpinus
GAAACACAGAGGGGTTTAACTAACACATTATGAAGACACCTGAAACACCTAGTGGTTTAACTAACACATTATGAAGACAGCTGAAACAACGAGTGGTTTAACTAACACATTATGAAGACAGCTGAAACACAGAGGGGTTTAACTAACACATTATGAAGACAGCTGAAACACCGAGTGGTTTAACTAACACATTATGAAGACAGCTGAAACACAGAGGGGTTTAACTAACACATTATGAAGACAGCTGAAACACCTAGTGGTTTAACTAACACATTATGAAGACAGCTGAAACACAGAGTGGTTTAACTAACACATTATGAAGACAGCTGAAACACAGAGGGGTTTAACTAACACATTATGAAGACAGCTGAAACACAGAGTGGTTTAACTAACACATTATGAAGACACCTGAAACACCTAGTGGTCTAACTAACACATTATGAAGACAGCTGAAACACAGAGGGGTTTAACTAACACATTATGAAGACAGCTGAAACACCTAGTGGTTTAACACATTATGAAGACAGCTGAAACACAGAGGGGTTTAACTAACACATTATGAAGACAGCTGAAACACTGAGTGGTTTAACTAACACATTATGAAGACAGCTGAAACACAGAGGGGTTTAACTAACACATTATGAAGACAGCTGAAACACCGAGTGGTTTAACTAACACATTATGAAGACAGCTGAAACACAGAGGGGTTTAACTAACACATTATGAAGACAGCTGAAACACCGAGTGGTTTAACTAACACATTATGAAGACAGCTGAAACACATAGTGGTCTAACTAACACATTATGAAGACAGCTGAAACACCTAGTGGTCTAACTAACACATTATGAAGACAGCTGAAACAGCTAGTGGTTTAACTAACACATTATGAAGACAGCTGAAACACCGAGTGGTTTAACTAACACATTATGAAGACAGCTGAAACACATAGTGGTCTAACTAACACATTATGAAGACAGCTGAAACACCTAGTGGTCTAACTAACACATTATGAAGACAGCTGAAACAGCTAGTGGTTTAACTAACACATTATGAAGACAGCTGAAACACCTAGTGGTTTAACTAACACATTATGAAGACACCTGAAACACCTAGTGGTCTAACTAACACATTATGAAGACAGCTGAAACACCTAGTGGTCTAACTAACACATTATGAAGACAGCTGAAACACAGAGGGGTTTAACTAACACATTATGAAGACAGCTGAAACACTGAGTGGTTTAACTAACACATTATGAAGACAGCTGAAACACAGAGGGGTTTAACTAACACATTATGAAGACACCTGAAACACCTAGTGGTCTAACTAACACATTATGAAGACAGCTGAAACACAGAGGGGTTTAACTAACACATTATGAAGACACCTGAAACACCTAGTGGTCTAACTAACACATTATGAAGACAGCTGAAACACAGAGGGGTTTAACTAACACATTATGAAGACAGCTGAAACACCTAGTGGTTTAACACATTATGAAGACAGCTGAAACACAGAGGGGTTTAACTAACACATTATGAAGACAGCTGAAACACAGAGGGGTTTAACTAACACATTATGAAGATGCCTAATCTACATTATCATTATCCTTCTCTTCTTCTTCTTCTTCTTCTCCCTCTTCTTCTCCTTTCCCACAGGTCTCAGGCAAGGAAAGCCCAGTGCCAAGGGAGAGGGACAACAGGTCTTTAGGTTGGCAGGATCAGAGGAGAAGTTGGGCTAACAGGACACCGTCACACCTCAGTGGTAGTGGGACTTCTACCCAGTCTAACAACTCCCTCCCCGGGGCTAACACTAACTCAGAGCTTGCCAGGAAGAGCCCTCTACACAGGACAACCAGCAACAACCAACAGCCTTCACACACTGAGGTTACACCCTGTGGGACCAGCTCACAGTCTCCTGGAATCCAACCTGGGGACGACTCAGACTCAGAACCCTGCTGGAGAGCTTCTCTACACAGGACCAACAGCTTCCAAACCTCTTCTCCCTGGACGATCAGGCCAACAGTCCAAAAGAATCCTTCACACACTGAGGTAACCCCCTCTGGAACCAAATCTGCACCGTACAGGAGCAACAGCCCTCTATGTAGGACAAACAGCGTCCAACAGAAACCCTCACACGCTGAGTTAACTCCTTATAGAACCGGCTCAGAGCCTTACAGAGCAACCTCTCTACACAAAAGAACAAGTAGTCTTCCACAACCTTCTCCTGCTGGGGTAGTATCACCCCCGGCCCCTGGGACCACTACAGGTACTACCATCGTCCTGAAGACAACTACACCAGCCTTCTCCTCCATTACCATCGCCTCCAAGAAGATCTCCAGGACGGCAAGCCTCCCTGGGTCTAGACCTCTGAGCCCTGGATCTAGAGCCCCCAGACCCCAGAGCTACCACTCTGACGAGGCCAGGGTCCCAGGCTATAAAGCCCCCAGCCCCCAGAGCTACCACTCTGACGAGGCCAGGGTCCCAGGCTATAAAACCCCCAGACCCCAGAGCTACCACTCTGACGAGGCCAGGGTCCCAGGCTATAAAGCCCCCAGGCCCCAGAGCTACCACTGCGATGAGGCCAGGGTCCCAGGCTATAAAATCCCCAGACCCCAGAGCTACCACTCTGACGAGGCCAGGGTCCCAGGCTATAAAACCCCCAGACCCCAGAGCTACCACTCTGACGAGGCCAGGGTCCCAGGCTATAAAACCCCCAGGCCCCAGAGCTACCACACAAACCAGGCCAGACTCTCCACCACCTGCACCTCTGTCACCCAGCAGGACCAGGTCCATCATCACCACCCCACTGGCAACGACCCCAGCTCCACCCCTGTCACCCTCAGGAGAAAGGCCACCGCCACCATAGTCAAAGTGACCGAGCACAGAAGGATGACCTCTGAACCTGTCAACCGACCGAACGGAAGGCAGAGTACTGTTTCATGTGTGTCAGGTGACCAACCAAATGATCAGGGCACGGTGGTTTACAGGAGAAAAGCCACCATCATGAAAGTGACAGAGCACAGAGAGAGCTACAGCCCAGGTCAGGAAGCCAGTGGTGGGAACAGCAGCAGCAGTAGGCCTTCAGAGTACAGACACAGTTACACAGAGGGAGTGTACAGACACAACTCCCTGTGGCAACAAGGAGCCATGAATTCACCCATGAACTCTATGGAGTCACTCCAGAGTACCACTCCCTCCCAGTACCTTCTAGAATCATCTATGGACAGGATAGACAGGCACAACTCTGCTCTGTTCCTGACTCCAAACAAGTCCACCTCAACCACTACAGTTGCCCGTAGCAACCCAGAGGGAAGCAGAGGTGGAGGGAAGCCAGTACAGAAGTCTACCCTGATGCTGTTCATCAACTCTCCCTCTTCCAAAGAGACGTCCATAGAAAAGGTTGGAGGAGAGAGAGGAGGCGAGGAGAGACAGGATAGAGCCAGGAGACCAGTCAGCTGCTATGCTAGTGTGTTTGGCCACACTGACCCGACAGAGCCATGCCCGGTCCCAGACACTGTAACTATTACACAAGCTGTACCCAGGCGTTGGAGCAAGGGACTTCCTAACCAGACCCAGAATACTAATATTGACCCAGTGAGGGACTGGGTGAAGGACACTGCTACCAGCAACAGTAGATTTAACACTGGATCTTCTAGTGCTTCTATCAGTGCTGGACCAGCAGGCAGGGACAGGGAGATGTGTCCCCCAGAGACAGAGTCCTCCAGACCAGGAGGTAGAGGGACTGAGAGAGAGATGTGTCCCCCAGAGACAGAGTCCTCCAGACCAGGAGGAAGAGGGACTGAGAGAGAGATGTGTCCCCCAGAGACAGAGTCCTCCAGACCAGGAGGAAGAGGGACTGAGAGAGAGGAAGATCTAACACAACATCCACACCATGCAGGCGCCAGGAGCAGCCAACCACATCCTCCTGCTACCACTCTCATCAAGCACCAAGGTAGGAGTCACTGTCTCACTGCACCCATAAATCCACTATAATTGAGAATTTTAATAAGCATTTTTCTACGGCTGGTCATGCTTTCCACCTGGCTACCCCAACACCGGTTAACAGCCCTGCACCCCCCACAGAAACTCGCCCAAGCCTCCCCCATTTCTCCTTCACCCAAATCCTTCACCCAAATAGCTGATGTTCTGAAAGAGCTGCAAAATCTGGACCCCTACAAATCAGCCGGGCTAGATAATCTGGACCCTCTCTTTCTAAAATTATCTGCCAAAATTGTTGCAACCCCTATTACTAGCCTGTTCAACCTCTCTTTCATATCGTCTGAGATTCCCAAAGATTTGAAAGCTGCCGCGGTCATCCCCCTCTTCAAAGGGGGGGGTCACTCTAGACCCAAACTGTTACAGACCTATATCTATCCTACCCTGCCTTTCTAAGGTCTTCGAAAGCCAAGTTAATAAACAGATTACCGACCATTTCGAATCCCACCGTACCTTCTCAAATCAAATCAAAGTTTATTTGTCACATGCGCCAAATAAACAGGTGTAGGTAGACCTTACAGTGAATTGCTTACTTACAGGCTCTAACCAATAGTGCGAACAAAAAGGGATGTGTGTGTGTGTGTGTGTGTGTGTGTGTGTGTGTGTGTGTGTGTGTGTGTGTGTGTGTGTGTGTGTGTGTGTGTGTGTGTGTGTGTGTGTGTGTGTGTGTGTGTGTGTGTGTGTGTGTGTGTGTGTGTGTGTGTGTGTGTGTGTAGGTAAGTAAAGAAATAAAACAACAGTAAAAATACATTTGAAAATAAGAGTAGCGAGGCTATATACAGACACCGGTTAGTCAGGCTGATTGAGGTAGTATGTACATGTAGATATGGTTAAAGTGACTATGCATATATGATGAACAGAGAGTAGCAGTGGCGTATAAGGAGGGGGTGGTGGGTGGTGGGACACAATGCAGATAGCCCGGTTAGCCAAGGTGCGGGAGCAATGGTTGGTCTGCCCAATTGAGGTAGAATGTACATGAATGTATAGTTAAAGTGACTATGCATACATGATAAACAGAGAGTAGCAGCAGCGTAAAAAGAGGGGTTGGGGGGGGGCACACAATGCAAATATTCTGGGTAACCATTTGATTACCTGTTCAGGAGTCTTATGGCTTGGGGGTAAAAACTGTTGAGAAGCCTTTTTGTCCTAGACTTGGCACTCCGGTACCGCTATGCAATCTGGTTTCAGAGCTGGTCATGGGTTCACCTCAGCGCCGCTTAAGGTCCTAAACGACATCATATCCGCCATCGATAAGAGACATCCGCCATCGATAAGAGACATTACTGTGCAGCCGTATTCATCGACATGGCCACGGCTTTCGACTCTGTCAATCACCACATTCTTATTGGCAGACTCAACAGCCTTGGTTTCTCAAATGACTGCCTCGCCTGGTTTACCAACTACTTCTCTGACAGAGTTCAGTGTGTCAAATCGGACGGCCTGTTGTCCGGACCTCTGGCAGTCTCTATGGGGGTGCCACAGGGTTCAATTCTCGGGCCGACTCTTTTCTCTGTATACATCAATGATGTCGCTCTTGCTGCTGGTGAGTCTCTGATCCACCTCTATGCAGACGACACCATTCTGTATACTTCTGGCCCTTCTTTGGACACTGTGTTAACTAACCTCCAGACGAGCTTCAATGCCATACAACTCTCCTTCCGTGGCCTCCAACTGGTCTTAAATGCAAGTAAAACTAAATGCATGCTCTTCAACCGATCGCTGCCCGCCCGTCCAGCATCACTACTCTGGATAGCACCAACTTAGAATATGTGGATAACTACAAATAACTAGGTGTCTGGTAAGCATCTGGTCTGGTTAAGCATCTCCAATCCAAAATTAAATCTAGAATCGGCTTCCTATTTCGCAACAAAGCATCCTTCACTCATGCTGCAAAACATACCCTCGTAAAACTGACCATCCTACCGATCCTCGACTTCGGCGATGTCATTTATAAAATAGCCTCCAACACTCTACTCAACAAATTGGATATAATCTATCACAGTGCCATCCGTTTTGTCACCAAAGCCCCATATACTACCCACCACTGCGACCTGTACGCTCTCGTTGGTTGGCCCTTGCTACATATTCGTCACCAAACCCACTGGCTCCAGGTCATCTATAAGTCTTTGCTAGGTAAAGCCCCGCCTTATCTCAGCTCACTGGTCACCATAGCAGCACCCACTCGTAGCACGCGCTCCAGCAGGTATATCTCACTGGTCACCCCCAAAGCCAATTCCTCCTTTGGCCGCCTTTCCTTTCAGTTTTCTGCTGCTAATGACTGGAACGAACTGCAAAAATCGCTGAAGCTGGAGACTCATATCTCCCTCACTAGCTTTAAGCACCAGCTGTCTGAGCAGCTCACAGATCATTGCACCTGTACATAGTCCATCTGTAAACAGCCCATCCAACTACCTCATCCCCATACTGTATTTATTTATTTATCTTGCTCCTTTGCACCCCAGTATCTCTACTTGCACATTCATCTTCTGCACATCTACCATTCCAGTGTTTAATTGCTATATTGTAATTACTTCGCCACCATGGCCTATTTATTGCCTTAACTCCCTTATCTTACCTCATTTGCACACGCTGTATATAGACTTTTTGTTTTCTTTTGTTCTACTGTATTATTGACTGTATGTTTGTTTATTCCATGTGTAACTCTGTTGTTGTTTGTGTCGCACTGCTTTGCTTTATCTTGGCCAGGTCGCAGTTGTAGATGAGAACTTGTTCTCAACTAGCTGGTTAAATAAAGGTGAAATGAATAAAATACAGAGCTGTTGACTGTATATCTGACTGGCTCAGTGGAGGCTGGTGGTAGGAGCTGTAGGAGGTAAAGGCTGGACTGGACTGAATGGAACGGAGTTAAACATGTGGTTTCCATACGTTTGATGTGTTTGAGAGCGTTCAATAAAATCCACTCCAGATATTACAATGTCCTCCTACAGCTCCTCCCACCAGCCTCCTCTGGACTGACTGTACCAGTCTCTGTTTTAGACCATTGTCTAAGTATATAGGTTCTCTGTACAGCTGTGTGTGTGTGTGTGTGTGTGTGTGTGTGTGTGTGTGTGTGTGTGTGTGTGTGTGTGTGTGTGTGTGTGTGTGTGTGTGTGTGTGTGTGTGTGTGTGTGTGTGTGTGTGTGTGTGTGTGTGTGTGTGTCTGTCTGTCTGTCTGTCTGTGTTCTGTGTGTTTTGTGTGTGTGTGTATCTGTGTCTGTCTGTGTGTTTTGTGTGTGTGTGTGTGTGTGTGTGTGTGTGTGTGTGTGTGTGTGTGTGTGTGTGTGTGTGTGTGTGTGTGTGTGTGTGTGTGTGTGTGTGTGTGTGTGTGTGTGTGTGTGTGTGTGTCTGTCTGTCTGTCTGTGTTCTGTGTGTTTTGTATCTGTGTGTGTGTGTGTGTGTGTGTGTGTGTCTGTGTGTGTGTGTGTGTGTGTGTGTGTGTGTGTGTGTGTGTGTGCGGGTGTGATGCTATAGCATGTATTTATTTGTTAAACACACTTCACCACTCAGGTTTGATTCGTCCTCAGTCTTCCTTGATGGATAATTGAACCGTATTATATTATTGTATTGTTATTGTATTGGAATGAATCATTTATCCTCCTCAGTTTAAATGAAACTCTCACTGCAGGGTATCTGCATCAGCGGCGGTTCGTTGTCAGACAGCAGTGTTATCCTGAAGCAGAGAGGAGGTCCAATCACATTACTACCCACACATTCTCCCTCCCTCCCTCTCTCTTTCTCTCTCTCTCTCTCTCTCTCTCTCTCTCTTTCACTCTCGCTCTCGCTCTCTCTCTTTCATTTTCCCACGCATCCTTTGTATTCCTGTCCTTTTTTCACAGGCAGAGAGAAAGGCAGAGAGGGAGAGAGGATTCCAGGGGAATTAAGAACTGCTTAATGTGTTGGAAATAATATAAGGCTTAAGTGGAACTGATTGAAAGCACAGAGTCACACATCCTCCTGGTCTGGCTTCAACTCCCTGACAATACAGCCATATCATTATACAGTATTCTATATAACAATAACACAGTCACACACCCTCCTGGTCTGGCTTCAACTCCCTGACAATACAGCCATATCATTATACAGTAATTATACAGTATTCTATATTACAATAACACAGTCACACATCCTCCTGGTCTGGCTTCAACTCCCTGACAATACAGCCATATCATTATACAGTAATTATACAGTATTCTATATTACAATAACACAGTCACACATCCATTGTCTGGCTTCAACTCCCTGACAATACAGCCATATCATTATACAGTAATTATACAGTATTCTATATTACAATAACACAGTCACACACCCTCCTGGTCTGGCTTCAACTCCCTAACAATACAGCCATATCATTATACAGTAATTATACAGTATTCTATATTATAATAATACAGTAATTATACAGTATTCTATATTACAATAACACAGTCACACACCCTCCTGGTCTGGCTTCAACTCCCTAACAATACAGCCATATCATTATACAGTAATTATACAGTATTCTATATTATAATAATACAGTAATTATACAGTATTCTATATTATAATAATACAGTAAGTATACAGTATTCTATATTATAATAACACAGTAATTATACAGTATTCTATATCATAACAACACAATACATTTATAGAGTTTGTTATGTCTTTGAATAAGAATAATAAATATTATTGAGCATCTGATTGTGTCCTCCAGTACTCCAGTCTATGGTGTTGTACTATGGAGCATCTAATTGTGTCCTCCAGTACTCCAGTCTATGGTGTAGTACTATGGAGCATCTAATTGTGTCCTCCAGTACTCCAGTCTATGGTGTAGTACTATGGAGCATCTGATTGTGTCCTCCAGTACTCCAGTCTATGGTGTAGTACTATGGAGCATCTGATTGTGTCCTCCAGTACTCCAGTTTATGGTGTAGTACTATGGAGCATCTAACTGTGTCCTCCAGTACTCCAGTCTATGGTGTAGTACTATGGAGCATCTGATTGTGTCCTCCAGTACTCCAGTTTATGGTGTAGTACTATGGAGCATCTAACTGTGTCCTCCAGTACTCCAGTCTATGGTGTAGTACTATGGAGCATCTGATTGTGTCCTCCAGTACTCCAGTCTATGGTATAGTACTATGGAGCATCTGATTGTGTCCTCCAGTACTCCAGTCTATGTGTAGTACTATGGAGCATCTAATTGTGTCCTCCAGTACTCCAGTCTATGGTGTAGTATTATGGAGCATCTGATTGTGTCCTCCAGTACTCCAGTCTATGGTGTAGTACTATGGAGCATCTAATTGTGTCCTCCAGTACTCCAGTCTATGGTGTAGTACTACGGAGCATCTAATTGTGTCCTCCAGTACTCCAGTCTATGGTGTAGTACTACGGAGCATCTAATTGTGTCCTCCAGTACTCCAGTCTATGGTGTAGTACTATGGAGTATCTGATTGTGTCCTCCAGTACTCCAGTCTATGGTGTAGTACTATGGAGCATCTAATTGTGTCCTCCAGTACTCCAGTCTATGGTGTAGTACTATGGAGCATCTAATTGTGTCCTCCAGTACTCCAGTCTATGGTGTAGTACTATGGAGCATCTGATTGTGTCCTCCAGTACTCCAGTCTATGGTGTAGTACTATGGAGCATCTAATTGTGTCCTCCAGTACTCCAGTCTATGGTGTAGTACTATGGAGCATCTGATTGTGTCCTCCAGTACTCCAGTTTATGGTGTAGTACTATGGAGCATCTGATTGTGTCCTCCAGTACTCCAGTCTATGGTGTAGTACTATGGAGCATCTGATTGTGTCCTCCAGTACTCCAGTCTATGGTGTAGTACTATGGAGCATCTGATTGTGTCCTCCAGTACTCCAGTCTATGGTGTAGTACTACGGAGCATCTAATTGTGTCCTCCAGTACTCCAGTCTATGGTGTAGTACTATGGAGCATCTGATTGTGTCCTCTAGTACTCCAGTCTATGGTGTAGTACTATGGAGCATCTGATTGTGTCCTCCAGTACTCCAGTTTATGGTGTAGTACTATGGAGCATCTGATTGTGTCCTCCAGTACTCCAGTTTATGGTGTAGTACTATGGAGCATCTGATTGTGTCCTCCAGTACTCCAGTCTATGGTGTAGTACTATGGAGCATCTAATTGTGTCCTCCAGTACTCCAGTCTATGGTGTAGTACTATGGAGCATCTGATTGTGTCCTCCAGTACTCCAGTCTATGGTGTAGTACTATGGAGCATCTAATTGTGTCCTCCAGTACTCCAGTCTATGGTGTAGTACTATGGAGCATCTGATTGTGTCCTCCAGTACTCCAGTCTATGGTGTACTACTATTGCATGTCTGGAGAGACTGTCACTTCAATAAGTAACGGTGGATCTCTCCGAGAGCTTTCTGCTGCTCATCCCTTCTTCGTGCTCCTCACGCTTCCCTGTGTGAAATTTCTCATTATTCTTTAATCAGGCTCATTACGAGTGTCGTTCGTTAATTACCGAGGCCTGAGGCGCAGCGGCTTAAAGTAAATGTTTGTTGTAGTTTGGTTGCGAAGGTAGCAGGACTGGCAGGACAATAGGACAAGTGTATTTTGGTGATGGTCTCCTTTTCGTGGACCTCTCGTATCCTGCCATTTTGTCATTGTTGTGTTCTAAATGTACAATTCTTTCATGTTTTTTTTTCACATGAAAGGGGATTTCATTCCAACAAGGTCTATAGGCCTACTCATGTAATACATTCTCTATGGCACTTAGTAAAATACATAATTAATTTCATTGTATCTATATTGATCTTGGTTGACACAACTTCAACTGTTCTCTTAAAGTCATTATAAATAAGCGTATTGATTTGTAGCTAAACTGGTCTGACAAAGGCGTCCTGTGTTTCAGAGCCCCGGTCACGTCAGCAGTCTCCCGAGGCTGTCCTGGCTCTCAACGCCGCCGCCGTCATAGCCAATGTCAAACTCCAGAGACAACGGAGCCTGAGGAAGACAACACCACCTGACCTTTGTACACAGGACTCAAGGTCACCCACGTCAGCGGAGGGGGGGAAAACACTGGGTATTGTTGCTTTTTTTTTGTTGAGGTTTTGCCTCGACGTTTAATGACCTTCA
Organism: Salvelinus alpinus; assembly: GCF_045679555.1. Classification (NCBI taxonomy): domain Eukaryota; kingdom Metazoa; phylum Chordata; class Actinopteri; order Salmoniformes; family Salmonidae; genus Salvelinus; species Salvelinus alpinus. The sequence goes on from NC_092088.1 coordinate 101,598,291, forward strand.
CAGAGCACAGCTCATAACAAATATCGATCCTTGAGACAATTACCTGAAGGAATATCACGAGGTTTATTAAATGTCAGAAGTGTTGCTAGGTTCTAACTTTTGAGTTGGTACTAAAGACACAACATGTGTCTTGCTTGAAGGTCTCTCTCTCTCTCTCTCTCTCTCTCTCTCTCTCTCTCTCTCTCTCTCTCTCTCTCTCTCTCTCTCTCTCTCTCTCTGTGTCAAGTTAATTGTTCCTGAAATGGTCTTTATAATCAGATAATTGTCTTGAGTTCAGATTATAATCCCGTTTTTGATTGAAAGGGTAGAAGATGGTTATTGGAAGGATAAATACTTTGTTATATGAAGTTTATTGAATTTGTTTGAGAGAGAATGAGCAATCAATACACCCTTTCTTTTTTCACTCACTCACTCACTCACTCACTCACTCACTCACTCACTCACTCACTCACTCACTCACTCACTCACTCACTCACTCACTCACTCACTCACTCACTCACTTCTAGTGAAGAATGCTGGTGGTTGTGTGCGGCCCAGGACTGATGACAACAGACTAGACCTTGGAGAGACCATCAGAACCACACATCCCAGGACTGATCAAAACCGTGTCAGACTAGACCCTGGAGAGACCATCAGAACCACACATCCCAGGACTGATCAAAACCGTGTCAGACTAGACCCTGGTGAGACCACCAGAACTACACATCACACAACCCAGATCGATGTCGGGTTTATTCCCCTGAATTCTGACTCTGACCCGGAAACTAGCAAAGCCATCATTCCTTCGCCCAGGGTAAGTTGAAGTTCTGGAGTAAGTTTTGGATGTATGAAACGTATAAAACTTTATGATGAAAGACTTGTCTTGGACTCCAGGCTTAATGCTTTCACAACAGGCCAGTTCATTTCTCAGCATAATCAAGTCAGGATTGTTGCATGCTGGGACAGACAATCGTTTCTTGTTATATTTTTCCTCTCCGGCTAAAAAACACACACTACATTTCTGTGAGGGAGAAATCAATAGTAACACAACATGCGCCAGCTCCTAGCCAGCCTCCCTCCACATGAAGAGTCTCAGCTCCTAGCCAGCCTCCCTCCACATGAAGAGTACCAGCTCCTAGCCAGCCTCCCTCCACATGAAGAGTACCAGCTCCTAGCCAGCCTCCCTCCACATGAAGAGTCCCAGCTCCTAGCCAGCCTCCCTCCACATGAAGAGTCCCAGCACCTAGCCAGCCTCCCTCCACATGAATAGTACCAGCTCCTAGCCAGCCTCCCTCCACATGAAGAGTCCCAGCACCTAGCCAGCCTCCCTCCACATGAAGAGTCCCAGCTCCTAGCCAGCCTCCCTCCACATGAAGAGTACCAGCTCCTAGCCAGCCTCCCTCCACATGAAGAGTCCCAGCTCCTAGCCAGCCTCCCTCCACATGAAGAGTACCAGCTCCTAGCCAGCCTCCCTCCACATGAAGAGTACCAGCTCCTAGCCAGCCTCCCTCCACATGAAGAGTACCAGCTCCTAGCTAGCCTCCCTCCACATGAAGAGTACCAGCTCCTAGCCAGCCTCCCTCCACATGAAGAGTACCAGCACCTAGCCAGCCTCTCTCCACATGAAGTGTGCCAGCATCAGGAGTTCCAGGCGTACCTCAGGGCAGTGTCCTCGGGCCCCCTGCTGAAGCTCACTCTCACAGGGCAGATATATGTTGTAATCACGTTAGTTGAATGCACTGACTGTAGGTCAGTCTAGATAAGAGTGTCTACTAAATGACTAAAACATCTCTGCTTTCGGCCCACATACAGGAGGCTCTGGAGCGATCCAGACCACACTTCATCAGTCGCTCTCAGGGCAGACTGAGAGAGATGGAGAGGCGGGCGGCAGAGAGGAGGGAGGAGAGGCGCTCTGACCACCAGCCAGAGGAGATGATGTTGATGCACCATAGAGGACGACACAGTACCAGACCCAGTCCTCTGAGTGGTACGGTACCAGTGACTCTGTTTCTGCCCATCTCTCTCTCTCTCTCTCTCTCTCTCTCTCTCTGTCTCTGTCTCTGTCTCTGTCTCTGTCTCTGTCTCTGTCTCTGTCTCTGTCTCTGTCTCTCTCTCTCTCTCTCTCTCTCTCTCTCTCTCTCTCTCTCTCTCTCTCTCTCTCTCTCTCTCTCTCTCTCTCTCTCTCTCTCTCACACACCATCTCTTTCACTATGACACCCATTGTTCCCGTGCAGCTGCAGTGGCTGTATGCCACACACACAGTCAGAGCTCTCTTCTGTCTGCACATTTGGCCCTCAGGCTCGTTTTCTATCTAAATAACATGATATAACGGAAACAAGATATCTAACCACATGTTTGTTCACATTGTTCCAGGCTTTTTCTTGTTCTTCATATATATATCTCTCTATTCATGGGAAAAAAATGATTGGCGTCACAGACAGCCCTGACCTTCAGACGTGATGAGTTTGTTTATCTCTCAATGCAGTGTTTCTATCTGATCAACAGATTTCCCTGCTGAATATCAGCTTTAAAAGGGGCAATTTGTATTCCCTAAATCGATTTTTAGACTTTTAAATCAATTATATATACCCGTGAGCTTAGTTCAACTGTCATACCCCATCAGAACCTAAAATATAGGTTTAAAAAAATAAAATCCTTTCTTTGCAAACAATGTAATTGTAAACAAACACTGTATAGCCTCAAAGCATGGTTAAAACTGAAATGTTGATATCATGGATGGTCAGTCCTTGTATCCATAGCTCTGTCTATGAATTTGAGAGTGGTTACATTTCTCAATCCCCAACCCTCATTTGTTTACCGAAACAGTGGCGGGGATGTACCTTTGTTATTGTTTGAAATGAAGATTGTCCCTTTAATGGAAACAGAAACCAAAACACCGATAGTATGCTGATTTCATGGTGCTTACTGCCCCCTGCTGGTCCTAGTGTGAAACTACATCATTGGCTCAGATCAATGATAATGGCATTGAGTTATAAAGGATTATCCATTGGAGAATTGCCTGTTGTCAAAACAAAGACACACTTCCTGTATGATAATTAATGCAGGATATGAAAACCTCATTCAAGCAAATCAATGTAAAAAAAAAACTGTACCTGCCTGCCACAGTGAAATAAATGTCTCTTCCAGGTGATAGTGAATATAGTCATCTTGTCTGGTAGTCAGAAGTCATCTTCTCTGGTAGTCAGTAGTCATCTTGTCTGGTAGTCAGTAGTCATCTTCTCTGGCAGGTAGTAGTCATCTTCTCTGGCAGGCAGTAGTCATCTTCTCTGGCAGGTAGTAGTCATCTTCTCTGGTAGTCAGTAGTCATCTTCTCTGGTAGTCAGTAGTCATCTTGTCTGGTAGTCAGTAGTCATCTTCTCTGGCAGGTAGTAGTCATCTTCTCTGGTAGTCAGTAGTCATCTTCTCTGGTAGTCAGTAGTCATCTTGTCTGGTAGTCAGTAGTCATCTTCTCTGGCAGGTAGTAGTCATCTTCTCTGGTAGTCAGTAGTCATCTTCTCTGGCAGGTAGTAGTCATCTTCTCTGGTAGTCAGTAGTCATCTTCTCTGGTAGTCAGTAGTCATCTTCTCTGGCAGGTAGTAGTCATCTTCTCTGGCAGGTAGTAGTCATCTTCTCTGGCAGGTAGTAGTCATCTTCTCTGGCAGGTAGTAGTCATCTTCTCTGGTAGGCAGTAGTCATCTTCTCTGGCAGGTAGTAGTCATCTTCTCTGGTAGTCAGTAGTCATCTTCTCTGGTAGTCAGTAGTCATCTTCTCTGGCAGGTAGTAGTCATCTTCTCTGGCAGGTAGTAGTCATCTTCTCTGGCAGGTAGTAGTCATCTTCTCTGGCAGGTAGTAGTCATCTTCTCTGGCAGGTAGTAGTCATCTTCTCTGGTAGTCAGTAGTCATCTTCTCTGGCAGGTAGTAGTCATCTTCTCTGGCAGTCTGTAGTCATCTTGTCTGGTAGTCAGTAGTCATCTTCTCTGGCAGGTAGTAGTCATCTTCTCTGGTAGTCAGTAGTCATCTTCTCTGGTAGTCAGTAGTCATCTTCTCTGGCAGGTAGTAGTCATCTTCTCTGGCAGGTAGTAGTCATCTTCTCTGGCAGGTAGTAGTCATCTTCTCTGGTAGTCAGTAGTCATCTTCTCTGGCAGGTAGTAGTCATCTTCTCTGGCAGTCTGTAGTCATCTTGTCTGGTAGTCAGTAGTCATCTTCTCTGGCAGGTAGTAGTCATCTTCTCTGGCAGGTAGTAGTCATCTTCTCTGGCAGGTAGTAGTCATCTTGTCTGGTAGTCAGTAGTCATCTTCTCTGGCAGGTAGTAGTCATCTTCTCTGGTAGTCAGTAGTCATCTTCTCTGGCAGGTAGTAGTCATCTTCTCTGGTAGTCAGTAGTCATCTTCTCTGGCAGTCAGTAGTAATCTTCTCTGGCAGGTAGTAGTCATCTTCTCTGGTAGTCAGTAGTCATCTTCTCTGGTAGTCAGTAGTCATCTTCTCTGGCAGGTAGTAGTCATCTTCTCTGGCAGGTAGTAGTCATCTTCTCTGGTAGTCAGTAGTCATCTTCTCTGGTAGTCAGTAGTCATCTTCTCTGGTAGTCAGTAGTCATCTTCTCTGCAGGTAGTAGTCATCTTCTCTGGCAGGTAGTAGTCATCTTCTCTGGTAGTCAGTAGTCATCTTCTCTGGCAGGTAGTAGTCATCTTCTCTGGTAGTCAGTAGTCATCTTCTCTGGCAGGTAGTAGTCATCTTCTCTGGCAGGTAGTAGTCATCTTCTCTGGTAGTCAGTAGTCATCTTCTCTGGCAGGTAGTAGTCATCTTCTCTGGCAGGTAGTAGTCATCTTCTCTGGTAGTCAGTAGTCATCTTCTCTGGCAGTCAGTAGTAATCTTCTCTGGCAGGCAGTAGTCATATTCTCTGGTAGTCAGTAGTCATCTTCTCTGGCAGGTAGTAGTCATCTTCTCTGGCAGGTAGTAGTCATCTTCTCTGGCAGGTAGTAGTCATCTTCTCTGGCAGGTAGTAGTCATCTTCTCTGGTAGTCAGTAGTCATCTTCTCTGGCAGTCAGTAGTAATCTTCTCTGGCAGGCAGTAGTCATATTCTCTGGTAGTCAGTAGTCATCTTCTCTGGTAGTCAGTAGTCATCTTCTCTGGCAGGTAGTAGTCATCTTCTCTGGCAGGCAGTAGTCATCTTCTCTGGTAGTCAGTAGTCATCTTCTCTGGTAGTCAGTAGTGATCTTCTCTGGCAGGTAGTAGTCATCTTCTCTGGTAGTCAGTAGTCATCTTCTCTGGTAGTCAGTAGTCATCTTCTCTGGTAGTCAGTAGTCATCTTCTCTGCAGGTAGTAGTCATCTTCTCTGGCAGGTAGTAGTCATCTTCTCTGGCAGGCAGTAGTCATCTTCTCTGGTAGTCAGTAGTCATCTTCTCTGGTAGTCAGTAGTCATCTTCTCTGGCAGGTAGTAGTCATCTTCTCTGGCAGGTAGTAGTCATCTTCTCTGGTAGTCAGTAGTCATCTTCTCTGGCAGGTAGTAGTCATCTTCTCTGGCAGGTAGTAGTCATCTTCTCTGGTAGTCAGTAGTCATCTTCTCTGGCAGTCAGTAGTAATCTTCTCTGGCAGGCAGTAGTCATATTCTCTGGTAGTCAGTAGTCATCTTCTCTGGTAGTCAGTAGTCATCTTCTCTGGTAGTCAGTAGTGATCTTCTCTGGCAGGTAGTAGTCATCTTCTCTGGTAGTCAGTAGTCATCTTCTCTGGCAGTCAGTAGTCATCTTCTCTGGCAGGTAGTAGTCATCTTCTCTGGCAGGCAGTAGTCATCTTCTCTGGTAGTCAGTAGTCATCTTCTCTGGTAGTCAGTAGTCATCTTCTCTGGCAGGTAGTAGTCATCTTCTCTGGTAGTCAGTAGTCATCTTCTCTGGTAGTCAGTAGTCATCTTCTCTGGCAGTCAGTAGTCATCTTCTCTGGCAGTCAGTAGTCATCTTCTCTGGCAGGCAGTAGTCATCTTCTCTGGTAGTCAGTAGTCATCTTCTCTGGTAGTCAGTAGTCATCTTCTCTGGCAGGTAGTAGTCATCTTCTCTGGTAGTCAGTAGTCATCTTCTCTGGTAGTCAGTAGTCATCTTCTCTGGCAGGTAGTAGTCATCTTCTCTGGCAGGCAGTAGTCATCTTCTCTGGCAGGCAGGAGTCATCTTCTCTGGTAGTCAGTAGTGATCTTCTCTGGCAGGTAGTAGTCATCTTCTCTGGTAGTCAGTAGTCATCTTCTCTGGCAGTCAGTAGTCATCTTCTTTGGCAGGTAGTAGTCATCTTCTCTGGCAGGTAGTAGTCATCTTCTCTGGCAGGTAGTAGTCATCTTCTCTGGTAGTCAGTAGTCATCTTCTCTGGCAACTAGTAGTCATCTTCTCTGGCAGTCTGTAGTCATCTTCTCTGGCAGGCAGTAGTCATCTTCTCTGGCAGTCAGTAGTCATCTTCTCTGGCAGGTAGTAGTCATCTTCTCTGGTAGTCAGTAGTCATCTTCTTTGGCAGGTAGTAGTCATCTTCTCTGGCAGGTAGTAGTCATCTTCTCTGGTAGTCAGTAGTCATCTTCTCTGGCAGGTAGTAGTCATCTTCTCTGGCAGTCTGTAGTCATCTTCTCTGGCAGGCAGTAGTCATCTTCTCTGGCAGTCAGTAGTCATCTTCTCTGGTAGTCAGTAGTCATCTTCTCTGGCAGGTAGTAGTCATCTTCTCTGGCAGGCAGTAGTCATCTTCTCTGGCAGTCAGTAGTCATCTTCTCTGGTAGTCAGTAGTCATCTTCTCTGGCAGGTAGTAGTCATCTTCTCTGGCAGGCAGTAGTCATCTTCTCTGGCAGTCAGTAGTCATCTTCTCTGGCAGGTAGTAGTCATCTTCTCTGGCAGGTAGTAGTCATCTTCTCTGGTAGTCAGTAGTCATCTTCTCTGGTAGTCAGTAGTCATCTTCTCTGGCAGGTAGTAGTCATCTTCTCTGGCAGGTAGTAGTCATCTTCTCTGGCAGGCAGTAGTCATCTTCTCTGGCAGTCAGTAGTCATCTTCTCTGGCAGGTAGAAGTCTCCTTCTCTGGTCGGTAGTAGTCATCTTCTCTGGCAGTCAGTAGTCATCTTCTCTGGTAGTCAGTAGTCATCTTCTCTGGCAGGTAGTAGTCATCTTCTCTGGCAGTCTGTAGTCATCTTCTCTGGCAGGCAGTAGTCATCTACTCTGGCAGTCAGTAGTCATCTTCTCTGGCAGGTAGAAGTCATCTTCTCTGGCAGGTAGTAGGCATCTTCTCTGGCAGGTAGTCATCTTCTCTGGTAGTCAGTAGTCATCTTCTCTGGCAGGTAGTAGTCATCTTCTCTGGCAGGTAGTAGTCATCTTCTCTGGTAGTCAGTAGTCATCTTCTCTGGTAGTCAGTAGTCATCTTCTCTGGCAGGTAGTAGTCATCTTCTCTGGCAGTCTGTAGTCATCTTCTCTGGCAAGCAGTAGTCATCTTCTCTGGCAGTCAGTAGTCATCTTCTCTGGCAGGTAGAAGTCATCTTCTCTGGCAGGTAGTAGGCATCTTCTCTGGCAGGTAGTAGTCATCTTCTCTGGTAGTCAGTAGTCATCTTCTCTGGCAGGTAGTAGTCATCTTCTCTGGCAGGTAGTAGTCATCTTCTCTGGCAGGTAGTAGTCATCTTCTCTGGCAGGTAGTAGTCATCTTCTCTGGTAGTCAGTAGTCATCTTCTCTGGCAGGTAGTAGTCATCTTCTCTGGTAGTCAGTAGTCATCTTCTCTGGCAGGTAGTAGTCATCTTCTCTGGTAGTCAGTAGTCATCTTCTCTGGCAGGTATTAGTCATCTTCTCTGGCAGGTAGTAGTCATCTTCTCTGGCAGGTAGTAGTCATCTTCTCTGGCAGTCAGTAGTCATCTTCTCTGGCAGGTAGTAGTCATCTTCTCTGGTAGTCAGTAGTCATCTTCTCTGGTAGTCAGTAGTCATCTTCTCTGGTAGTCAGTAGTCATCTTCTCTGGCAGTCAGTGGTCATCTTCTCTGGTAGTCAGTAGTCATCTTCTCTGGTAGTCAGTAGTCATCTTCTCTGGTAGTCAGTAGTTATCTTCTCTGGCAGGTAGTAGTCATCTTCTCTGGTAGTCAGTAGTCATCTTCTCTGGCAGGTAGTAGTCATCTTCTCTGGCAGGTAGAAGTCATCTTCGCTGGTAGTCAGTAGTCATCTTCTCTGGTAGTCAGTAGTCATCTTTTCTGGCAGTCAGTAGTCATCTTCTCTGGTAGTCAGTAGTCATCTTCTCTGGTAGTCAGTAGTCATCTTCTCTGGCAGGTAGTAGTCATCTTCTCTGGTAGTCAGTAGTCATCTTGTCTGGCAGGTAGTAGTCATCTTCTCTGGCAGGTAGAAGTCATCTTCGCTGGTAGTCAGTAGTCATCTTCTCTGGTAGTCAGTAGTCATCTTCTCTGGCAGGTAGAAGTCATCTTCTCTGGTCGGTAGTAGTCATCTTCTCTGGTAGTCAGTAGTCATCTTCTCTGGTAGTCAGTAGTCATCTTCTCTGGCAGGTAGTAGTCATCTTCTCTGGCAGTCTGTAGTCATCTTCTCTGGCAGGCAGTAGTCATCTTCTCTGGCAGTCAGTAGTCATCTTCTCTGGCAGGTAGTAGTCATCTTCTCTGGTAGTCAGTAGTCATCTTCTCTGGTAGTCAGTAGTCATCTTCTCTGGCAGGTAGTAGTCATCTTCTCTGGCAGTCTGTAGTCATCTTCTCTGGCAGGCAGTAGTCATCTACTCTGGCAGTCAGTAGTCATCTTCTCTGGCAGGTAGAAGTCATCTTCTCTGGCAGGTAGTAGGCATCTTCTCTGGCAGGTAGTAGTCATCTTCTCTGGTAGTCAGTAGTCATCTTCTCTGGCAGGTAGTAGTCATCTTCTCTGGCAGGTAGTAGTCATCTTCTCTGGTAGTCAGTAGTCATCTTCTCTGGTAGTCAGTAGTCATCTTCTCTGGCAGGTAGTAGTCATCTTCTCTGGCAGTCTGTAGTCATCTTCTCTGGCAAGCAGTAGTCATCTTCTCTGGCAAGCAGTAGTCATCATCTCTGGCAGTCAGTAGTCATCTTCTCTGGCAGGTAGTAGTCATCTTCTCTGGCAGGTAGTAGTCATCTTCTCTGGCAGGTAGTAGTCATCTTCTCTGGCAGGTATTAGTCATCTTCTCTGGCAGGTAGTAGTCATCTTCTCTGGCAGGTAGTAGTCATCTTCTCTGGCAGTCAGTAGTCATCTTCTCTGGCAGTCAGTAGTCATCTTCTCTGGTAGTCAGTAGTCATCTTCTCTGGTAGTCAGTAGTCATCTTCTCTGGTAGTCAGTAGTCATCTTCTCTGGCAGGTAGTAGTCATCTTCTCTGGCAGGTAGTAGTCATCTTCTCTGGCAGGTAGTAGTCATCTTCTCTGGTAGTCAGTAGTCATCTTCTCTGGCAGTCTGTAGTCATCTTCTCTGGCAGGCAGTAGTCATCTTCTCTGGCAGTCAGTAGTCATCTTCTCTGGCAGGTAGAAGTCATCTTCTCTGGCAGGTAGTAGTCATCTTCTCTGGCAGGTATTAGTCATCTTCTCTGGCAGGTAGTAGTCATCTTCTCTGGCAGGTAGTAGTCATCTTCTCTGGCAGTCAGTAGTCATCTTCTCTGGCAGTCAGTAGTCATCTTCTCTGGTAGTCAGTAGTCATCTTCTCTGGTAGTCAGTAGTCATCTTCTCTGGCAGGTAGTAGTCATCTTCTCTGGTAGTCAGTAGTCATCTTCTCTGGTAGTCAGTAGTCATCTTCTCTGGCAGGCAGTAGTCATCTTCTCTGGCAGGTAGAAGTCATCTTCTCTGGCAGGTAGTAGGCATCTTCTCTGGCAGGTAGTAGTCATCTTCTCTGGTAGTCAGTAGTCATCTTCTCTGGCAGGTAGTAGTCATCTTCTCTGGCAGGCAGAAGTCATCTTCTCTGGAAGTCAGTAGTCATCTTCTCTGGCAGGTAGTAGTCATCTTCTCTGGTAGTCAGTAGTCATCTTCTCTGGCAGGTAGTAGTCATCTTCTCTGGCAGGCAGAAGTCATCTTCTCTGGTAGTCAGTAGTCATCTTCTCTGGCAGGTAGTAGTCATCTTCTCTGGCAGGTAGTAGTCATCTTCTCTGGCAGGTATTAGTCATCTTCTCTGGCAGGTAGTAGTCATCTTCTCTGGCAGGTAGTAGTCATCTTCTCTGGCAGTCAGTAGTCATCTTCTCTGGCAGTCAGTAGTCATCTTCTCTGGTAGTCAGTAGTCATCTTCTCTGGTAGTCAGTAGTCATCTTCTCTGGCAGGTAGTAGTCATCTTCTCTGGCAGGTAGTAGTCATCTTCTCTGGTAGTCAGTAGTCATCTTCTCTGGCAGGTAGTAGTCATCTTCTCTGGCAGGTAGTAGTCATCTTCTCTGGCAGGTAGTAGTCATCTTCTCTGGTAGTCAGTAGTCATCTTCTCTGGCAGTCTGTAGTCATCTTCTCTGGCAGGCAGTAGTCATCTTCTCTGGCAGTCAGTAGTCATCTTCTCTGGCAGGTAGAAGTCATCTTCTCTGGCAGGTAGTAGTCATCTTCTCTGGCAGGTAGTAGTCATCTTCTCTGGCAGGTAGTAGTCATCTTCTCTGGTAGTCAGTAGTCATCTTCTCTGGTAGTCAGTAGTCATCTTCTCTGGCAGGTAGTAGTCATTTTCTCTGGCAGGCAGTAGTCATCTTCTCTGGCAGGCAGTAGTCATCTTCTCTGGCAGTCAGTAGTCATCTTATCTGGCAGGTAGAAGTCATCTTCTCTGGCAGGTAGTAGTCATCTTCTCTGGCAGGTAGTAGTCATCTTCTCTGGTAGTCAGTAGTCATCTTCTCTGGTAGTCAGTAGTCATCTTCTCTGGCAGTCAGTAGTCATCTTCTCTGGCAGGTAGAAGTCATCTTCTCTGGCAGGTAGTAGGCATCTTCTCTGGCAGGTAGTAGTCATCTTCTCTGGTAGTCAGTAGTCATCTTCTCTGGCAGGTAGTAGTCATCTTCTCTGGCAGGTGGTAGTCATCTTCTCTGGCAGGTAGTAGTCATCTTCTCTGGTAGTCAGTAGTCATCTTCTCTGGCAGGTAGTAGTCATCTTCTCTGGCAGGTAGAAGTCATCTTCTCTGGTAGTCAGTAGTCATCTTCTCTGGTAGTCAGTAGTCATCTTCTCTGGCAGGTAGAAGTCATCTTCTCTGGTCGGTAGTAGTCATCTTCTCTGGCAGGTAGTAGTCATCTTCTCTGGCAGGTAGTAGTCATCTTCTCTGGTAGTCAGTAGTCATCTTCTCTGGTAGTCAGTAGTCATCTTCTCTGGCAGGTAGTAGTCATCTTCTCTGGCAGTCTGTAGTCATCTTCTCTGGCAGGCAGTAGTCATCTTCTCTGACAGTCAGTAGTCATCTTCTCTGGCAGGTAGTAGTCATCTTCTCTGGTAGTCAGTAGTCATCTTCTCTGGTAGTCAGTAGTCATCTTCTCTGGCAGTCAGTGGTCATCTTCTCTGGTAGTCAGTAGTCATCTTCTCTGGTAGTCAGTAGTCATCTTCTCTGGTAGTCAGTAGTTATCTTCTCTGGCAGGTAGTAGTCATCTTCTCTGGTAGTCAGTAGTCATCTTCTCTGGCAGGTAGTAGTCATCTTCTCTGGCAGGTAGAAGTCATCTTCGCTGGTAGTCAGTGGTCATCTTCTCTGGTAGTCAGTAGTCATCTTCTCTGGCAGGTAGAAGTCATCTTCTCTGGTCGGTAGTAGTCATCTTCTCTGGCAGTCTGTAGTCATCTTCTCTGGCAGGCAGTAGTCATCTTCTCTGGCAGTCAGTAGTCATCTTCTCTGGCAGGTAGTAGTCATCTTCTCTGGTAGTCAGTAGTCATCTTCTCTGGTAGTCAGTAGTCATCTTCTCTGGCAGGTAGTAGTCATCTTCTCTGGCAGTCTGTAGTCATCTTCTCTGGCAGGCAGTAGTCATCTACTCTGGCAGTCAGTAGTCATCTTCTCTGGCAGGTAGAAGTCATCTTCTCTGGCAGGTAGTAGGCATCTTCTCTGGCAGGTAGTAGTCATCTTCTCTGGTAGTCAGTAGTCATCTTCTCTGGCAGGTAGTAGTCATCTTCTCTGGCAGGTAGTAGTCATCTTCTCTGGTAGTCAGTAGTCATCTTCTCTGGTAGTCAGTAGTCATCTTCTCTGGCAGGTAGTAGTCATCTTCTCTGGCAGTCTGTAGTCATCTTCTCTGGCAAGCAGTAGTCATCTTCTCTGGCAAGCAGTAGTCATCATCTCTGGCAGTCAGTAGGCATCTTCTCTGGCAGGTAGTAGTCATCTTCTCTGGCAGGTAGTAGTCATCTTCTCTGGCAGGTAGTAGTCATCTTCTCTGGCAGGTAGTAGTCATCTTCTCTGGCAGGTAGTAGTCATCTTCTCTGGCAGGCAGTAGTCATCTTCTCTGGCAGGTAGTAGTCATCTTCTCTGGCAGTCAGTAGTCATCTTCTCTGGCAGTCAGTAGTCATCTTCTCTGGCAGTCAGTAGTCATCTTCTCTGGCAGTCAGTAGTCATCTTCTCTGGCAGGTAGAAGTCATCTTCTCTGGCAGGTAGTAGTCATCTTCTCTGGCAGGTATTAGTCATCTTCTCTGGCAGGTAGTAGTCATCTTCTCTGGCAGGTAGTAGTCATCTTCTCTGGCAGTCAGTAGTCATCTTCTCTGGCAGTCAGTAGTCATCTTCTCTGGTAGTCAGTAGTCATCTTCTCTGGTAGTCAGTAGTCATCTTCTCTGGCAGGTAGTAGTCATCTTCTCTGGCAGTCTGTAGTCATCTTCTCTGGCAAGCAGTAGTCATCTTCTCTGGCAAGCAGTAGTCATCATCTCTGGCAGTCAGTAGGCATCTTCTCTGGCAGGTAGTAGTCATCTTCTCTGGTAGTCAGTAGTCATCTTCTCTGGCAGGTAGTAGTCATCTTCTCTGGCAGGTAGTAGTCATCTTCTCTGGCAGGTAGTAGTCATCTTCTCTGGCAGGTATTAGTCATCTTCTCTGGCAGGTAGTAGTCATCTTCTCTGGCAGGTAGTAGTCATCTTCTCTGGCAGTCAGTAGTCATCTTCTCTGGCAGGCAGTAGTCATCTTCTCTGGCAGTCAGTAGTCATCTTCTCTGGCAGGTAGAAGTCATCTTCTCTGGCAGGTAGTAGTCATCTTCTCTGGCAGGTATTAGTCATCTTCTCTGGCAGGTAGTAGTCATCTTCTCTGGCAGGTAGTAGTCATCTTCTCTGGCAGTCAGTAGTCATCTTCTCTGGCAGTCAGTAGTCATCTTCTCTGGTAGTCAGTAGTCATCTTCTCTGGTAGTCAGTAGTCATCTTCTCTGGCAGGTAGTAGTCATCTTCTCTGGTAGTCAGTAGTCATCTTCTCTGGTAGTCAGTAGTCATCTTCTCTGGCAGGTAGTAGTCATCTTCTCTGGTAGTCAGTAGTCATCTTCTCTGGTAGTCAGTAGTCATCTTCTCTGGCAGGCAGTAGTCATCTTCTCTGGCAGGTAGAAGTCATCTTCTCTGGCAGGTAGTAGGCATCTTCTCTGGCAGGTAGTAGTCATCTTCTCTGGTAGTCAGTAGTCATCTTCTCTGGCAGGTAGTAGTCATCTTCTCTGGCAGGTAGTAGTCATCTTCTCTGGCAGGTAGTAGTCATCTTCTCTGGCAGGTATTAGTCATCTTCTCTGGCAGGTAGTAGTCATCTTCTCTGGCAGGTAGTAGTCATCTTCTCTGGCAGGTAGTAGTCATCTTCTCTGGTAGTCAGTAGTCATCTTCTCTGGCAGTCAGTAGTCATCTTCTCTGGTAGTCAGTAGTCATCTTCTCTGGTAGTCAGTAGTCATCTTCTCTGGCAGGTAGTAGTCATCTTCTCTGGCAGGTAGTAGTCATCTTCTCTGGCAGGTAGTAGTCATCTTCTCTGGTAGTCAGTAGTCATCTTCTCTGGTAGTCAGTAGTCATCTTCTCTGGTAGTCAGTAGTCATCTTCTCTGGCAGGTAGTAGTCATTTTCTCTGGCAGGCAGTAGTCATCTTCTCTGGCAGGCAGTAGTCATCTTCTCTGGCAGTCAGTAGTCATCTTATCTGGCAGGTAGAAGTCATCTTCTCTGGCAGGTAGTAGTCATCTTCTCTGGCAGGTAGTAGTCATCTTCTCTGGTAGTCAGTAGTCATCTTCTCTGGTAGTCAGTAGTCATCTTCTCTGGCAGTCAGTAGTCATCTTCTCTGGCAGGTAGAAGTCATCTTCTCTGGCAGGTAGTAGTCATCTTCTCTGGCAGGTAGTAGTCATCTTCTCTGGCAGGCAGTAGTCATCTTCTCTGGCAGTCAGTAGTCATCTTCTCTGGCAGGTAGAAGTCATCTTCTCTGGCAGGTAGTAGTCATCTTCTCTGGCAGGTAGTAGTCATCTTCTCTGGCAGGTAGTAGTCATCTTCTCTGGCAGGTAGTAGTCATCTTCTCTGGTAGTCAGTAGTCATCTTCTCTGGTAGTCAGTAGTCATCTTCTCTGGCAGGTAGTAGTCATCTTCTCTGGCAGTCTGTAGTCATCTTCTCTGGCAAGCAGTAGTCATCTTCTCTGGCAGTCAGTAGTCATCTTCTCTGGCAGGTAGAAGTCATCTTCTCTGGCAGGTAGTAGGCATCTTCTCTGGCAGGTAGTAGTCATCTTCTCTGGTAGTCAGTAGTCATCTTCTCTGGCAGGTAGTAGTCATCTTCTCTGGCAGGTAGTAGTCATCTTCTCTGGCAGGTAGTAGTCATCTTCTCTGGCAGGTAGTAGTCATCTTCTCTGGCAGGTAGTAGTCATCTTCTCTGGCAGTCAGTAGTCATCTTCTCTGGCAGTCAGTAGTCATCTTCTCTGGCAGTCAGTAGTCATCTTCTCTGGTAGTCAGTAGTCATCTTCTCTGGCAGGTAGTAGTCATCTTCTCTGGCAGGTAGTAGTCATCTTCTCTGGCAGTCAGTAGTCATCTTCTCTGGCAGTCAGTAGTCATCTTCTCTGGTAGTCAGTAGTCATCTTCTCTGGTAGTCAGTCATCTTCTCTGGTAGTCAGTAGTCATCTTCTCTGGCAGGTAGTAGTCATCTTCTCTGGCAGGTAGTAGTCATCTTCTCTGGCAGGCAGTAGTCATCTTCTCTGGCAGTCAGTAGTCATCTTCTCTGGCAGGTAGAAGTCATCTTCTCTGGCAGGTAGTAGTCATCTTCTCTGGCAGGTAGTAGTCATCTTCTCTGGTAGTCAGTAGTCATCTTCTCTGGCAGGTAGTAGTCATTTTCTCTGGCAGGCAGTAGTCATCTTCTCTGGCAGGCAGTAGTCATCTTCTCTGGCAGTCAGTAGTCATCTTATCTGGCAGGTAGAAGTCATCTTCTCTGGCAGGTAGTAGTCATCTTCTCTGGCAGGTAGTAGTCATCTTCTCTGGCAGGTAGTAGTCATCTTCTCTGGCAGGTAGTAGTCATCTTCTCTGGTAGTCAGTAGTCATCTTCTCTGGCAGTCTGTAGTCATCTTCTCTGGCAGGCAGTAGTCATCTTCTCTGGCAGTCAGTAGTCATCTTCTCTGGCAGGTAGAAGTCATCTTCTCTGGCAGGTAGTAGTCATCTTCTCTGGCAGGTAGTAGTCATCTTCTCTGGCAGGTAGTAGTCATCTTCTCTGGTAGTCAGTAGTCATCTTCTCTGGTAGTCAGTAGTCATCTTCTCTGGCAGGTAGTAGTCATTTTCTCTGGCAGGCAGTAGTCATCTTCTCTGGCAGGCAGTAGTCATCTTCTCTGGCAGTCAGTAGTCATCTTATCTGGCAGGTAGAAGTCATCTTCTCTGGCAGGTAGTAGTCATCTTCTCTGGCAGGTAGTAGTCATCTTCTCTGGTAGTCAGTAGTCATCTTCTCTGGTAGTCAGTAGTCATCTTCTCTGGCAGTCAGTAGTCATCTTCTCTGGCAGGTAGAAGTCATCTTCTCTGGCAGGTAGTAGTCATCTTCTCTGGCAGGTAGTAGTCATCTTCTCTGGCAGGTAGTAGTCATCTTCTCTGGCAGGTATTAGTCATCTTCTCTGGCAGGTATTAGTCATCTTCTCTGGCAGGTAGTAGTCATCTTCTCTGGCAGTCAGTAGTCATCTTCTCTGGCAGTCAGTAGTCATCTTCTCTGGTAGTCAGTAGTCATCTTCTCTGGTAGTCAGTAGTCATCTTCTCTGGCAGGTAGTAGTCATCTTCTCTGGCAGGTAGTAGTCATCTTCTCTGGCAGGTAGTAGTCATCTTCTCTGGCAGGTAGTAGTCATCTTCTCTGGTAGTCAGTAGTCATCTTCTCTGGCAGTCTGTAGTCATCTTCTCTGGCAGGCAGTAGTCATCTTCTCTGGCAGTCAGTAGTCATCTTCTCTGGCAGGTAGAAGTCATCTTCTCTGGCAGGTAGTAGTCATCTTCTCTGGCAGGTAGTAGTCATCTTCTCTGGCAGGTAGTAGTCATCTTCTCTGGTAGTCAGTAGTCATCTTCTCTGGCAGGTAGTAGTCATTTTCTCTGGCAGGCAGTAGTCATCTTCTCTGGCAGTCAGTAGTCATCTTATCTGGCAGGTAGAAGTCATCTTCTCTGGCAGGTAGTAGTCATCTTCTCTGGCAGGTAGTAGTCATCTTCTCTGGTAGTCAGTAGTCATCTTCTCTGGTAGTCAGTAGTCATCTTCTCTGGCAGTCAGTAGTCATCTTCTCTGGCAGGTAGAAGTCATCTTCTCTGGCAGGTAGTAGGCATCTTCTCTGGCAGGTAGTAGTCATCTTCTCTGGTAGTCAGTAGTCATCTTCTCTGGCAGGTAGTAGTCATCTTCTCTGGCAGGTAGTAGTCATCTTCTCTGGTAGTCAGTAGTCATCTTCTCTGGTAGTCAGTAGTCATCTTCTCTGGCAGGTAGTAGTCATCTTCTCTGGCAGTCTGTAGTCATCTTCTCTGGCAAGCAGTAGTCATCTTCTCTGGCAGTCAGTAGTCATCTTCTCTGGCAGGTAGAAGTCATCTTCTCTGGCAGGTAGTAGGCATCTTCTCTGGCAGGTAGTAGTCATCTTCTCTGGTAGTCAGTAGTCATCTTCTCTGGCAGGTAGTAGTCATCTTCTCTGGCAGGTAGTAGTCATCTTCTCTGGCAGGTAGTAGTCATCTTCTCTGGCAGGTATTAGTCATCTTCTCTGGCAGGTAGTAGTCATCTTCTCTGGCAGTCAGTAGTCATCTTCTCTGGCAGTCAGTAGTCATCTTCTCTGGTAGTCAGTAGTCATCTTCTCTGGTAGTCAGTAGTCATCTTCTCTGGCAGGTAGTAGTCATCTTCTCTGGCAGGTAGTAGTCATCTTCTCTGGCAGTCAGTAGTCATCTTCTCTGGCAGTCAGTAGTCATCTTCTCTGGTAGTCAGTAGTCATCTTCTCTGGTAGTCAGTCATCTTCTCTGGTAGTCAGTAGTCATCTTCTCTGGCAGGTAGTAGTCATCTTCTCTGGCAGGTAGTAGTCATCTTCTCTGGCAGGTAGTAGTCATCTTCTCTGGCAGTCAGTAGTCATCTTCTCTGGTAGTCAGTAGTCATCTTCTCTGGCAGTCTGTAGTCATCTTCTCTGGCAGGCAGTAGTCATCTTCTCTGGCAGTCAGTAGTCATCTTCTCTGGCAGGTAGAAGTAATCTTCTCTGGCATGTAGTAGTCATCTTCTCTGGCAGGTAGTACTCATCTTCTCTGGCAGGTAGTAGTCATCTTCTCTGGTAGTCAGTAGTCATCTTCTCTGGTAGTCAGTAGTCATCTTCTCTGGTAGTCAGTAGTCATCTTCTCTGGTAGTCAGTAGTCATCTTCTCTGGCAGGTAGTAGTCATCTTCTCTGGCAGGTAGTAGTCATCTTCTCTGGCAGGCAGTAGTCATCTTCTCTGGTAGTCAGTAGTCATCTTCTCTGGCAGTCTGTAGTCATCTTCTCTGGCAGTCTGTAGTCATCTTCTCTGGCAGGCAGTAGTCATCTTCTCTGGCAGTCAGTAGTCATCTTCTCTGGCAGGTAGAAGTAATCTTCTCTGGCATGTAGTAGTCATCTTCTCTGGCAGGTAGTAGTCATCTTCTCTGGCAGGTAGTAGTCATCTTCTCTGGCAGGTAGTAGTCATCTTCTCTGGCAGTCAGTAGTCATCTTCTCTGGCAGGTAGTAGTCATTTTCTCTGGCAGGCAGTAGTCATCTTCTCTGGCAGGCAGTAGTCATCTTCTCTGGCAGTCAGTAGTCATCTTATCTGGCAGGTAGAAGTCATCTTCTCTGGCAGGTAGTAGTCATCTTCTCTGGCAGGTAGTAGTCATCTTCTCTGGTAGTCAGTAGTCATCTTCTCTGGTAGTCAGTAGTCATCTTCTCTGGCAGTCAGTAGTCATCTTCTCTGGCAGGTAGTAGGCATCTTCTCTGGCAGGTAGTAGTCATCTTCTCTGGTAGTCAGTAGTCATCTTCTCTGGCAGGTAGTAGTCATCTTCTCTGGCAGGTAGTAGTCATCTTCTCTGGTAGTCAGTAGTCATCTTCTCTGGTAGTCAGTAGTCATCTTCTCTGGCAGGTAGTAGTCATCTTCTCTGGCAGTCTGTAGTCATCTTCTCTGGCAAGCAGTAGTCATCTTCTCTGGCAGTCAGTAGTCATCTTCTCTGGCAGGTAGAAGTCATCTTCTCTGGCAGGTAGTAGGCATCTTCTCTGGCAGGTAGTAGTCATCTTCTCTGGTAGTCAGTAGTCATCTTCTCTGGCAGGTAGTAGTCATCTTCTCTGGCAGGTAGTAGTCATCTTCTCTGGCAGGTAGTAGTCATCTTCTCTGGCAGGTATTAGTCATCTTCTCTGGCAGGTAGTAGTCATCTTCTCTGGCAGTCAGTAGTCATCTTCTCTGGCAGTCAGTAGTCATCTTCTCTGGTTGTCAGTAGTCATCTTCTCTGGTAGTCAGTAGTCATCTTCTCTGGCAGGTAGTAGTCATCTTCTCTGGCAGGTAGTAGTCATCTTCTCTGGTAGTCAGTAGTCATCTTCTCTGGCAGGTAGTAGTCATCTTCTCTGGCAGGTAGTAGTCATCTTCTCTGGCAGGCAGTAGTAATCTTCTCTGGCAGGTAGTAGTCATCTTCTCTGGTAGTCAGTAGTCATCTTCTCTGGCAGGCAGTAGTCATCTTCTCTGGTCGGTAGAAGTCATCTTCTCTGGCAGGTAGTAGTCATCTTCTCTGGTAGTCAGTAGTCATCTTCTCTGGTAGTCAGTAGTCATCTTCTCTGGCAGGTAGTAGTCATCTTAGTGTTCTATATTGTTCTAGTGTTCTATATTGTTCTCGTGTTCTATATTGCTCTACTGTTCTATATTGTTCTAGTGTTCTATATTGTTCTCGGGTTCTATATTGTTCTAGTGTTCTATATTGTTCTAGTGTTCCATATTGTTCTAGTGTTCTATATTGTTCTAGTGTTCTATATTGTTCTCGTGTTCTATTTTGCTCTACTGTTCTATATTGTTCTAGTGTTCTATATTGTTTTCGGGTTCTATATTGTTCTAGTGTTCCATATTGTTCTAGTGTTCCATACTGTTCTAGTGTTCTATATTGTTCTAGTGTTCTATATGGTTCTAGTGTTCTATATTGTTCTACTGTTCCATATTGTTCTAGTGTTCTATATTGTTCTAGTGTTCTAGTGTTCTATTATGTTCTACTGTTCTATATTGTTATAGTGTTCTATATTGTTATAGTGTTCTTTAGTGTTATATTGTTCCATATTGTTATAGTGTTCTATATTGTTCTAGCGTTCTATATTGTTCTAGTGTTCTATATTGTTCTCGGGTTCCATATTGTTCTAGTGTTCCATATTGTTCTAGTATTCCATATTGTTCTAGTGTTCTTTATTGTTCTAGTGTTCTATGTTGTTCTATATTGTTCTAGTGTTCTATATTGTTCTAGTGTTTTATATTGTTCTGCTGTTCTATATTGTTCTAGCGTTCTATATTGTTCTAGTGTTCTATATTGTTCTCGGGTTTTATATTGTTCTAGTGTTCCATATTGTTCTAGTGTTCCATATTGTTCTAGTGTTCTATATTGTTCTAGTGTTCTATGTTGTTCTATATTGTTCTGGTGTTCTATATTGTTCTAGTGTTTTATATTGTTCTAGTGTTCCATATTCTTCTAGTGTTCTATATTGTTCTTGGTTTCTATAGTGTTTTAGTGTTCTATATTGTTCTAGTGTTCTATATTGTTCTAGTGTTCTATATTGTTCTCGGGTTCTATATTGTTCTAGTGTTCCATATTGTTCTAGTGTTCCATACTGTTCTAGTGTTCTATAATGTTCTAGTGTTCTATATGGTTCTAGTGTTCTATATTGTTCTACTGTTCCATATTGTTCTAGTGTTCTATATTGTTATAGTGTTCTATATTGTTCTAGTGTTCTAGTGTTCTATTATGTTCTACTGTTCTATAGTGTTATAGTGTTCTATATTGTTATAGTGTTCTATAGTGTTATAGTGTTCCATATTGTTATAGTGTTCTATATTGTTCTAGCGTTCTATATTGTTCTAGTGTTCTATATTGTTCCCGGGTTCTATATTGTTCTAGTGTTCCATATTGTTCTAGTGTTCCATATTGTTCTAGTGTTCTATATTGTTCTAGTGGTCTATGTTGTTCTATATTGTTCTAGTGTTCTATATTGTTCTAGTGTTCTATATTGTTCTACTGTTCTATATTCTTCTAGTGTTCTATATTGTTCTTGGTTTCTATAGTGTTTTAGTGTTCTATATTGTTCTAGTGTTCTAGTGTTTTATATTGTTCTAGTGTTCTATAATGTTCTACTGTTCCATATTGTTCTAGTGTTCTATATTGTTCTAGTGTTCTATATTGTTCTAGTGTTCCAGTGTTATATTATGTTCTACTGTTCTATATTGTTCTAGTGTTCTATATTGTTCTAGTGTTCTATATTGTTCTAGGGTTCTATATTGTTCTAGTGTTCTATATTGTTCTAGTGTTCTATATTGTTCTAGTGTTCTATATTGTTCTAGTGTTCTATATTGTTCTAGTGTTCCATATTGTTCTAGTGTTCTATATTGTTCTAGTGTTCTATATTGTTCTAGTGTTCTATATTGTTCTAGTGTTCTATATTGTTCTAGTGTTCTATATTGTTCTAGTGTTCTATATTGTTCTAGTGTTCCATATTGTTCTAGTGTTCTATATTGTTCTAGTGTTCTATATTGTTCTAGTGTTCCATATTGTTCTAGTGTTCTATATTGTTCTAGGGTTCTATATTGTTCTAGTGTTCTATATTGTTCTAGTGTTCTATATTGTTCTAGTGTTCTATATTGTTCTAGTGTTCTATATTGTTCTAGTGTTCTATATTGTTCTAGTGTTCTTAACTATGAAGTTGTTGACGTTAGCTCCGTCCTTTGAAAACAGGCACGTGGAAAGACTCTGGGGATGAACATGTTCATATTCAATATGTTCCCATTGTTCCTCTTTAGTTAATGCTTTTTATATGTTGCAATTAAAAGTCTTGGGTAGTAAGTTGATACAATTCTAAGTCTGGAAGGTTAAATCCACCCTCAGACTTAGGGGTATATAAACCTTTCCATTTTATTCTATGAGTTTTATCTGCCCATATAAAGTCTGTTATGGCCGAGTATACTGTGAATGTCTTCTGTGGGGTAATTGGTATTACCAACAATAAATATCAAATCTTTGGCAGCCATGCCGTTCTAAAGAGGTCTAGTAGACCTGTAAGATTTATGGGAAGATTATTCCATTTAATTAAATCTGCTTTCATATTGTTGAGTAATGGAGTAAAGTTATCTTTGTGTATTTGAGTCACGCCTACTCCTGCTCCCTGCCTCCGGCGTTCGTTGTCGCCAGTCTACTAACCACCGGTCCTGGCAACCCACATTGCACACACCTGCTCCCCATCGTTAAGTACACCTGCTACCCATCGTTAAGCACACCTGCTCCCCATCGTTAAGTACACCTGCTCCCCATCGTTAAGCACACCTGCTCCCCATCGTTAAGCACACCTGCTCCCCATCGTTAAGCACACCTGCTCCCCATCGTTAAGCACACCTGCTCCCCATCGTTAAGCACACCTGCTCCCCATCGTTAAGCACACCTTCTCCCCATCGTTAAGCACACCTGCTCCCCATCGTTAAGCACACCTGCTCAGCATCGTTAAGCACACCTGCTCCCCATCGTTAAGCACACCTGCTCCCCATCGTTAAGCACACCTGCTCCCCATCGTTAAGCACACCTGCTCCCCATCGTTAAGCACACCTGGACCTCATCACCACCCTGATTACTCTCCCTTCATATAGCCCTCTGTAGCCTCAGTCATCAGACAGTATTGGGTTTTGGGTTACGTTCATTACGCTGCTCCTGTTGTGTATTTTATTCATGTTTATTATTAAACTCAGCTTGTGCACGTGCTTCCAGAGTCCCTGCGTATGTTACAATTCGTTTTTTATCACTTAAGCATCCTAAGTATAAACATTTTTTTTTTGTGATCCACTTAAAGGATTGCTGCAGATCATGAGTTATTGTTCTTCAATTGTTTTAGTATTCTGAAAATATGAGTTTTTTAAATTTTATTGTCGCAATTTATTAAACGTATGGGTCGGTGATCAGGCCTATCTCTGTCGTGTCTTCAGCATAATGGTGTGTGAGTCATGCGTGGCCACACAGTTGTTGGAGTACAGGATGGGACTAAGCACGCACCCCTGAGGGGCCCCCGTGTTGAGGGTCAGCATGGTGGATGTGTTGCCTACCCTCACTGCCTCGGAGCGGCCCGTCAGGAAGTCCAGGATCCAGTTGCACAGGTTACCTTGGTGTTCTTGGGCACATGGAGAATGGTGGTCTGCTTTAAACATGTAACTATTACAGACGGAGTCTGGGAGAGGCTGAACATGTCAGTTAAAGAACCTGTGGTCTTGGGCACATGGAGAATGGTGGTCTGCTTTAAACATGTAGCTATTACAGACGGAGTCTGGGAGAGGCTGAACATGTCAGTTAAAGAACCTGTGGTCTTGTGAATGTTAACCTGTTTAAAGGTCTTACTCCCATCGGCTAAGAAGAGCGTGATCACACAGTCGTCCGGAACTGCTGGTGCATGGTTCAGTGTTTCTCGCCTAGAAGCGAGCATAGAAGGCATTTAGCTCGTCTCACTGGGCAGCTTGTGGCTAGGTTTCCCTTTGTAATCCGTGATATTTTGCAAGCCCTGCCACATCTGACTAGTGCCAGAGCTGGCGTAGTAGGATTCCATCTTGGTCCTGTATTGATAATTTGCCTGTTTGAAATGGCTCGTTGGAGGTCGTAGCGGGATTTCTTAGTGGCAGCTCCTTGAAAGCGGCAGCTCTTTAGCTCAGTGCAGATGTTGCCTGTAATCCATGGCTTTCGGTTGGGATATGTTGTTAGATACTACTGATACTACTGAATCTGAGAACATATTCCAGTCTGTGTTAGCGAAACAGTCCTGTAGCTTAGCATCACGCTTCATCTAACCACTTCCATATTGAGTGTGTCACTGGTACTTCCTGTTTGAGTTTTTGCTTATAAGCAGGAATCAGGAGGATTGAGTTGTGGTCTGATTTGCCTAAAGGAGGGAGAGTTTTATATGTGTCTCTGTGTGCAGAGTAGAGGTAATCTAGAGGTTTATATGTGTCTCTGTGTAGAGTAGAGGTCATCTAGAGTTTTATATGTGTCTCTGTGTAGAGTAGAGGTAATCTAGAGGTTTATATGTGTCTCTGTGTAGAGTAGAGGTGATATAGAGTTTTATATGTGTCTCTGTGTAGAGTAGAGGTGATATAGAGTTTTATATGTGTCTCTGTGTAGAGTAGAGGTCATCTAGAGTTTGATATGTGTCTCTGTGTAGAGTAGAGGAGATCTAGAGGTTTATATGTGTCTCTGTGTAGAGTAGAGGTCATCTAGAGGTTTATATGTGTATCTGTGTAGAGTAGAGGTGATCTAGAGTTTTATATGTGTATCTGTGTAGAGTAGAGGTGATCTAGAGGTTTATATGTGTCTCTGTGTAGAGTAGAGGTGATCTAGAGCTTTATATGTGTATCTGTGTAGAGTAGAGGTGATCTAGAGGTTTATATGTGTCTCTGTGTAGAGTAGAGGTCATCTAGAGGTTTATATGTGTCTCTGTGTAGAGTAGAGGTGATCTAGAGTTTTATATGTGTCTCTGTGTAGAGTAGAGGTCATCTAGAGTTGTATATGTGTCTCTGTGTAGAGTAGAGGAGATCTAGAGGTTTATATGTGTCTCTGTGTAGAGTAGAGGTGATCTAGAGGTTTATATGTGTCTCTGTGTAGAGTAGAGGTGATATAGAGTTGTATATGTGTCTCTGTGTAGAGTAGAGGTGATCTAGAGTTTTATATGTGTCTCTGTGTAGAGTAGAGGTGATCTAGAGTTTTATATGTGTCTCTGTGTAGAGTAGAGGTGATCTAGAGTTTTATATGTGTCTCTGTGTAGAGTAGAGGTCATCTAGAGTTTTATATGTGTCTCTGTGTAGAGTAGAGGTGATCTAGAGGTTTATATGTGTCTCTGTGTAGAGTAGAGGTGATCTAGAGGTTTATATGTGTCTCTGTGTAGAGTAGAGGTGATCTAGAGGTTTATATGTGTCTCTGTGTAGAGTAGAGGTGATCTAGAGGTTTATATGTGTCTCTGTGTAGAGTAGAGGTAATCTAGAGTTTTATATGTGTCTCTGTGTAGAGTGGAGGTGATCTAGAGTTTTATATGTGTCTCTGTGTAGAGTAGAGGCGATATAGAGTTTTATATGTGTCTCTGTGTAGAGTAGAGGTAATCTAGAGTTTTATATGTGTCTCTGTGTAGAGTGGAGGTGATCTAGAGTTTTATATGTGTCTCTGTGTAGAGTAGAGGCGATATAGAGTTTTATATGTGTCTCTGTGTAGAGTAGAGGCGATATAGAGTTTTATATGTGTCTCTGTGTAGAGTATTGTCTACTCTGGTTACACAGGTGGTAAAGATGAGGTAAAACAGATTTCAGTTTCCCCACCTCTGGATGTGCATTTTCTTCTTGATTTATCCCTATACCGATTATTTTGGTGGTGAAGAAAAAGATTGGAAAACTCTCTTGGTAAATATTATTGTCTGCAGCTTATCATGAGATATTCTAACTCAGGTGAGCAAAAACTCGAGACTTCCTTAATATTAAAAATCTCTCACAAACTGTTGTTAATAATCAGTATTGTGTGTGTGTTTCCAGATCACCTTTTCAGACCCAGAGATAGAGCCATTACAGGGAAGGAGATGCAGCTCAGAACCAGGCAGTGAGTTCCTCCATCTCTCTCTCTCTCTCTCTCTCTCTCTCACTCACTCACTCACTCTCTCTCTCTCTCTCTCTCTCTCTCTCTCTCTCTCTCTCTCTCTCTCTCTCTCTCTCTCTCTCTCTCTCTCTCTCTCTCTCTCTCTCTCTCTCTCTCTCTCTCTCTCTCTCTCTCTCTCTCTCACTCTCACTCTCACTCTCACTCTCACTCTCACTCTCACTCTCTCCTAGTCCTGACCACTGAGGTGGAAGCCTGTATAACTATCATCTCTCTCTCCTAGTCCTGACCACAGAGGTGGAAGCCTATATAACAAACATCTCTGTTTAAAATGGCTTTTATTTCCTCTTCTGGCTTCCAGCTAAAAGTGTATTTGCTATGCCGGTTTACCTTCTCTCTCCTTGGTTCCATCCCCACATTGTATTAGACTGATTGATTTGTTGTTGAATCGAGAGATATCACGTCTCAATTCAGTGATCCGGTGGGTGTACTGGGCGTAGGTGATCAGGTCTCTACAGGGCTGGTCTAGGTTAATGGAGTCTTCTTCATCGATGACCAGGTCTCTACAGGGCTGGTCTAGGTTAATGGAGTCTTTTTCGTAGGTGATCAGGTCTCTACAGGGCTGGTCTAGGTTAATGGAGTCTTCTTCGTAGGTGATCAGATCTCTACAGGGCTGGTCTAGATTAATGGAGTCTTCTTCGTAGGTGACCAGGTCTCTATAGGACTGATCTAGGTTAATGGCGTCTTCTTCGTAGGTGACCAGGTCTCTACAGGGCTGGTTTAGGTTAATGGAGTCTTCTTCA
Organism: Salvelinus alpinus; assembly: GCF_045679555.1. Taxonomy (NCBI): domain Eukaryota; kingdom Metazoa; phylum Chordata; class Actinopteri; order Salmoniformes; family Salmonidae; genus Salvelinus; species Salvelinus alpinus. The sequence continues at coordinate 101,624,144 of NC_092088.1, forward strand.
TCGGTGACCAGGTCTCTACAGGGCTGTTTTAGGTTAATGGAGTCTTCTTCATCGGTGACCAGGTCTCTACAGGGCTGGTCTAGATTAATGGAGTCTTCTTCGTAGGTGATCAGGTCTCTACAGGGCTGGTCTAGGTTAATGGAGTCTTCTTCGTAGGTGATCAGGTCTCTACAGGGCTGGTCTAGGTTAATGGAGTCTTCTTCGTAGGTGATCAGGTCTCTACAGGGCTGGTTTAGGTTAATGGAGTCTTCTTCATCGGTGACCAGGTCTCTACAGGGCTGGTCTAGATTAATGGAGTCTTCTTCGTAGGTGATCAGGTCTCTACAGGGCTGGTTTAGGTTAATGGAGTCTTCTTCGTAGGTGATCAGGTCTCTACAGGGCTGGTTTAGGTTAATGGAGTCTTCTTCATCGGTGACCAGGTCTCTACAGGGCTGGTCTAGATTAATGGAGTCTTCTTCGTAAGTGATCAGGTCTCTACAGGGCTGGTCTAGGTTAATGGAGTCTTCTTCGTAGGTGATCAGGTCTCTACAGGGCTGGTCTAGGTTAATGGAGTCTTCTTCGTAGGTGATCAGGTCTCTACAGGGCTGGTTTAGGTTAATGGAGTCTTCTTCATCGGTGACCAGGTCTCTACAGGGCTGTTTTAGGTTAATGGAGTCTTCTTCATCGGTGACCAGGTCTCTACAGGGCTGGTCTAGATTAATGGAGACTTCTTAGTAGGTGACCAGGTCTCTACAGGGCTGGTTTAGGTTAATGGAGTCTTCTTCATCGGTGAACAGGTCTCTACAGGGCTGGTCTAGATTAATGGAGTCTTCTTCGTAGGTGATCAGGTCTTTACAGGGCTGGTCTAGATTAATGGAGTCTTCTTCGTAGGTGATCAGGTCTCTACAGGGCTGGTCTAGGTTAATGGAGTCTTCTTCGTAGGTGATCAGGTCTCTACAGGGCTGGTCTAGGTTAATGGAGTCTTCTTCGTAGGTGATCAGGTCTCTATAGGGCTGGTTTAGGTTAATGGAGTCTTCTTCATCGGTGACCAGGTCTCTACAGGGCTGGTCTAGATTAATGGAGTCTTCTTTGTAGGTGACCAGGTCTCTATAGGGCTGGTCTAGGTAAATGGAGTCTTCTTCATCGGTGACCAGGTCTCTATAGGACTGGTCTAGATTAATGGAGTCTTCTTCATCTGTGATCAGGTCTCTATAGGGCTGGTCTAGATTAATGGAGTCTTCTTCGTAGGTGATCAGGTCTCTATAGGGCTGGTCTAGATTAATGGAGTCTTCTTCATAGGTGATCAGGTCTCTATAGGGCTGGTCTAGGTTAATGGAGTCTTCTTCATAGGTGATCAGGTCTCTACAGGGCTGGTCTAGATTAATGGATTCTTCTTCGTTGGTGACCAGGTCTCTACAGGGCTGTTCTAGATTAATGGAGTCTTCTTCGTAGGTGACCAGGTCTCTGTAGGGCTGGTCTAGGTTAATGGGGTCTTCTTCGTAGGTGACCAGGTCTCTATAGGACTGGTCTAGGTTAATGGAATACGTCTTGATTCAGTCAGATACAGGCACTGTGTGGGATGCAGATTTTGGGCAAAATAATTTTTCAGTTCAGTCAATTTAAAAAAGGAAACTTAAATTCAAGCCTGTTTACTTTCTGAATTGATTGAATTGAAATGTAATTGATCCCAAACCTGCTGAAATGATGGTCCCCTTATAAAGGACCCTGGGTATTAATCCAGAATATTCTGCCATACTGTATGTGGGATTATAATGACTGATTATTGACAGGAACTATAACAATCTGCCAGAGGTGAGGAGGAAACAGGAGGAAGAGAAGAGGAGGGAGGACTTCCTGACTAACAGGCTGAGAGCAGATCTCTTCAAAAAGGTCAGAATGTCTGGAAATACGGAATATCTCTCTCTCTCTGTTAATTGATTGGACGCTGCAGTAACTGTTTACTATTGTTGGTTATGCTGGTGAATGTATAGTATTACTTATACAGTAGGGATTATAGTGATATAGTAGGATTATAGTGATTACAGTAGGGATTATAGTGATACAGTAGGGATTATAGTGATTACAGAAGGGATTATAGTGATATAGTACAGATTATAGGGATATAGTACAGATTATAAGGATATAGTAGGGATTATGGTGATATAGTAGGGATTATAGTGAAACAGTAGGGATTATAGTGATATAGTAGGGATTATAGAGATATAGTAGGGATTATAGAGATATAGTAAGGATTATAGTGATACAGTAGGGATTATAGTGATATAGTAGGGATTATAGTGATACAGTAGGGATTATAGTGATATAGTAGGGATTATAGTGATATAGTAGGGATTATAGTGATATAGTAGGGATTATAGTGATACAGTAGGGATTATAGTGATACAGTAGGGATTATAGTGATACAGCATGGATTATAGTGATACAGTAGAGATTATAGTGATACAGTAAGGATTATAGTGATACAGTAGAGATTATAGTGATAAAGTAGGGATTACAGTGATTACAGTAGGGGTTATAGTGATTTACAGTAGGGATTATAGTGATTACAGTAGGGATTATAGTGATATAGTAGGGATTATAGTGATATAGTAGGGATTATAGTGATACAGTAGGGATTATAGTGATACAGTAGGGATTATAGTGATATAGTAGGGATTATAGTGATTACAGTAGGGATTATAGTGATACAGTAGGGATTATAGTGATACAGCATGGATTATAGTGATACAGTAGAGATTGTAGTGATACAGCATGGATTATAGTGATACAGTAGGGATTATAGTGAAATAGTAGGGATTATAGTGATACAGTGGGGATTATAGTGATATACTAGTGATTTGTTAAACAGAACTGCCACAGAAATCGGAATACTAAATAATACGTATGTTGTCACTGAACTGCTTTAACAGCCCATTAATGAGTCTATGAGCCATACAAACAATGAACTGAACTAACAGCCCATTAATGAGTCTATGAGCCATAAAAACAATGAACTGACCTGCATTAACAGCCCATTAATGAGTCTATGAGCCATAAAAACAATGAACTGAACTAACAGCCCATTAATGAGTCTATGAGCCATAAAAACAATGAACTGAACTGCATTAACAGCCCATTAATGAGTCTATGAGCTATAAAAACAATGAACTGACCTGCGTTAACAGCCCATTAATGAGTCTATGAGCCATAAAAACAATGAACTGACCTGCATTAACAGCCCATTAATGAGTCTATGAGCTATAAAAACAATGAACTGACCTGCATTAACAGCCCATTAATGAGTCTATGAGCCATAAAAACAATGAACTGAACTAACAGCCCATTAATGAGTCTATGAGCCATAAAAACAATGAACTGAACTAACAGCCCATTAATGAGTCTATGAGCCATAAAAACAATGAACTGAACTAACAGCCCATTAATGAGTCTATGAGCCATAAAAACAATGAACTGAACTAACAGCCCATTAATGAGTCTATGAGCCATAAAAACAATGAACTGAACTAACAGCCCATTAATGAGTCTATGAGCCATAAAAACAATGAACTGAACTAACAGCCCATTAATGAGTCTATGAGCCATAAAAACAATGAACTAGTTTAACACACAGCTACACCTCTGTCCTACACGCTCCATTACCTTGTAAAAGGCCACAGCATTTCCATTAATGTTTTACAGTAAAGGCCTGAAGCTGTAATATAGATATGTCCTCTACAGCTAAATTACTGTCAGAAGGTAATGGCCTCGCGTTGCCGGGAGCGATGCTTAGGTTGATTGACATTTCTGTATTTTCGTTTTGGGTTCAAGCTCACTGTGATTAAAACCAGAACTGTAAGCATGGGAAAGAGGAGGCTAACATTTGATCCGTATTTTTATTTTTAAGATTTGTTGTTGTAAAAGTAATAGGTATGATTAGGCCTGGGAAGCCTATGACTGGTTACGATTAGGCCTGGGAAGCCTATAACTGGTTAGGATTAGGCCTGGGAAGCCTATACCTGGAACCCTTTCATCAGAGGTGATTAATGCTCAGGTTTACATCGATTCTTCCCTGACTAGTAAACAGATGATGTATTTCCTTTTGTCAATGGACATATTCATGTAATTGGTTATTGTAGGACTAGAGATGCAGATATTTAAACTGAACAAAATGACCACCATCGCTTGTTCCTCGGTCTCGTGTCCTTCTGTTTTCCAACTGAAAACACTGCCTGTCCCTCGGTCTCGTGTCCTTCTGTTAACCAACTGAAAACACTGCCTGTTCCTCGGTCTCGTGTCCTTCTGTTTTCCAACTGAAAACACTGCTTGTCCCTCGGTCTCGTGTCCTTCTGTTTTCCAACTGAAAACACTGCTTGTCCCTCGGTCTCGTGTCCTTCTGTTTTCCAACTGAAAACACTGCTTGTCCCTCGGTCTCGTGTCCTTCTGTTTTCCAACTGAAAACACTGCTTGTTCCTCGGTCTCGTGTCCTTCTGTTTTCCAACTGAAAACACTGCTTGTCCCTCGGTCTCGTGTCCTTCTGTTTTCCAACTGAAAACACTGCTTGTTCCTCGGTCTCGTGTCCTTCTGTTAACCAACTGAAAACACTGCTTGTCCCTCGGTCTCGTGTCCTTCTGTTAACCAACTGAAAACACTGCTTGTCCCTCGGTCTCGTGTCCTTCTGTTTTCCAACTGAAAACACTGCTTGTCCCTCGGTCTCGTGTCCTTCTGTTTTCCAACTGAAAACACTGCTTGTCCCTCGGTCTCGTGTCCTTCTGTTTTCCAACTGAAAACACTGCTTGTCCCTCGGTCTCGTGTCCTTCTGTTTTCCAACTGAAAACACTGCTTGTTCCTCGGTCTCGTGTCCTTCTGTTTTCCAACTGAAAACACTGCTTGTCCCTCGGTCTCGTGTCCTTCTGTTTTCCAACTGAAAACACTGCTTGTCCCTCGGTCTCGTGTCCTTCTGTTTTCCAACTGAAAACACTGCTTGTTCCTTGGTCTCGTGTCCTTCTGTTTTCCAACTGAAAACACTGCTTGTTCCTCGGTCTCGTGTCCTTCTGTTAACCAACTGAAAACACTGCTTGTTCCTCGGTCTCGTGTCCTTCTGTTAACCAACTGAAAACACTGCTTGTTCCTCGGTCTCGTGTCCTTCTGTTAACCAACTGAAAACACTGCTTGTCCCTCGGTCTCGTGTCCTTCTGTTTTCCAACTGAAAACACTGCTTGTCCCTCGGTCTCGTGTCCTTCTGTTAACCAACTGAAAACACCGCTTGTCCCTCGGTCTCGTGTCCTTCTGTTTTCCAACTGAAAACACTGCTTGTCCCTCGGTCTCGTGTCCTTCTGTTAACCAACTGAAAACACTGCTTGTCCCTCGGTCTCGTGTCCTTCTGTTAACCAACTGAAAACACTGCTTGTTCCTCGGTCTCGTGTCCTTCTGTTTTCCAACTGAAAACACTGCTTGTCCCTCGGTCTCGTGTCCTTCTGTTAACCAACTGAAAACACTGCTTGTTCCTCGGTCTCGTGTCCTTCTGTTTTCCAACTGAAAACACTGCTTGTCCCTCGGTCTCGTGTCCTTCTGTTTTCCAACTAAAAACACTGCTTGTCCCTCGGTCTCGTGTCCTTCTGTTTTCCAACTGAAAACACTGCTTGTCCCTCGGTCTCGTGTCCTTCTGTTTTCCAACTAAAAACACTGCTTGTCCCTCCTGTCTCGTGTCCTTCTGTTTTCCAACTAAAAACACTGCTTGTTCCTCGGTCTCGTGTCCTTCTGTTAACCAACTGAAAACACTGCCTGTCCCTCGGTCTCGTGTCCTTCTGTTTTCCAACTGAAAACACTGCTTGTTCCTCTGTCTCGTGTCCTTCTGTTTTCCAACTAAAAACACTGCTTGTCCCTCGGTCTCGTGTCCTTCTGTTTTCCAACTGAAAACACTGCTTGTTCCTCCTGTCTCGTGTCCTTCTGTTAACCAACTGAAAACACTGCTTGTTCCTCGGTCTCGTGTCCTTCTGTTAACCAACTGAAAACACTGCTTGTTCCTCGGTCTCGTGTCCTTCTGTTTTCCAACTGAAAACACTGCTTGTTCCTCCTGTCTCGTGTCCTTCTGTTAACCAACTGAAAACACTGCTTGTTCCTCGGTCTCGTGTCCTTCTGTTAACCAACTGAAAACACTGCTTGTTCCTCGGTCTCGTGTCCTTCTGTTAACCAACTGAAAACACTGCTTGTCCCTCGGTCTCGTGTCCTTCTGTTTTCCAACTAAAAACACTGCTTGTTCCTCGGTCTCGTGTCCTTCTGTTTTCCAACTGAAAACACTGCTTGTCCCTCGGTCTCGTGTCCTTCTGTTTTCCAACTAAAAACACTGCTTGTTCCTCGGTCTCGTGTCCTTCTGTTAACCAACTGAAAACACTGCTTGTTCCTCGGTCTCGTGTCCTTCTGTTTTCCAACTGAAAACACTGCTTGTCCCTCGGTCTCGTGTCCTTCTGTTTTCCAACTAAAAACACTGCTTGTTCCTCGGTCTCGTGTCCTTCTGTTAACCAACTGAAAACACTGCTTGTTCCTCGGTCTCGTGTCCTTCTGTTTTCCAACTGAAAACACTGCTTGTTCCTCGGTCTCGTGTCCTTCTGTTAACCAACTGAAAACACTGCTTGTTCCTCGGTCTCGTGTCCTTCTGTTTTCCAACTGAAAACACTGCTTGTCCCTCGGTCTCGTGTCCTTCTGTTAACCAACTGAAAACACTGCTTGTCCCTCGGTCTCGTGTCCTTCTGTTAACCAACTGAAAACACTGCTTGTTCCTCGGTCTCGTGTCCTTCTGTTAACCAACTGAAAACACTGCTTGTTCCTCGGTCTCGTGTCCTTCTGTTTTCCAACTGAAAACACTGCTTGTCCCTCGGTCTCGTGTCCTTCTGTTTTCCAACTGAAAACACTGCTTGTTCCTCGGTCTCGTGTCCTTCTGTTTTCCAACTGAAAACACTGCTTGTTCCTCGGTCTCGTGTCCTTCTGTTTTCCAACTAAAAACACTGCTTGTCCCTCCTGTCTCGTGTCCTTCTGTTTTCCAACTAAAAACACTGCTTGTCCCTCGGTCTCGTGTCCTTCTGTTTTCCAACTGAAAACACTGCTTGTCCCTCGGTCTCGTGTCCTTCTGTTTTCCAACTAAAAACACTGCTTGTCCCTCCTGTCTCGTGTCCTTCTGTTTTCCAACTAAAAACACTGCTTGTTCCTCGGTCTCGTGTCCTTCTGTTAACCAACTGAAAACACTGCCTGTCCCTCGGTCTCGTGTCCTTCTGTTTTCCAACTGAAAACACTGCTTGTTCCTCTGTCTCGTGTCCTTCTGTTTTCCAACTAAAAACACTGCTTGTCCCTCGGTCTCGTGTCCTTCTGTTTTCCAACTGAAAACACTGCTTGTTCCTCCTGTCTCGTGTCCTTCTGTTAACCAACTGAAAACACTGCTTGTTCCTCGGTCTCGTGTCCTTCTGTTAACCAACTGAAAACACTGCTTGTTCCTCGGTCTCGTGTCCTTCTGTTTTCCAACTGAAAACACTGCTTGTTCCTCCTGTCTCGTGTCCTTCTGTTAACCAACTGAAAACACTGCTTGTTCCTCGGTCTCGTGTCCTTCTGTTAACCAACTGAAAACACTGCTTGTTCCTCGGTCTCGTGTCCTTCTGTTAACCAACTGAAAACACTGCTTGTCCCTCGGTCTCGTGTCCTTCTGTTTTCCAACTGAAAACACTGCTTGTCCCTCGGTCTCGTGTCCTTCTGTTTTCCAACTAAAAACACTGCTTGTTCCTCGGTCTCGTGTCCTTCTGTTAACCAACTGAAAACACTGCTTGTTCCTCGGTCTTGTGTCCTTCTGTTTTCCAACTGAAAACACTGCTTGTTCCTCGGTCTCGTGTCCTTCTGTTAACCAACTGAAAACACTGCTTGTTCCTCGGTCTCGTGTCCTTCTGTTTTCCAACTGAAAACACTGCTTGTCCCTCGGTCTCGTGTCCTTCTGTTAACCAACTGAAAACACTGCTTGTCCCTCGGTCTCGTGTCCTTCTGTTAACCAACTGAAAACACTGCTTGTTCCTCGGTCTCGTGTCCTTCTGTTTTCCAACTGAAAACACTGCTTGTTCCTCGGTCTCGTGTCCTTCTGTTTTCCAACTGAAAACACTGCTTGTTCCTCGGTCTCGTGTCCTTCTGTTTTCCAACTAAAAACACTGCTTGTCCCTCCTGTCTCGTGTCCTTCTGTTTTCCAACTAAAAACACTGCTTGTCCCTCGGTCTCGTGTCCTTCTGTTTTCCAACTGAAAACACTGCTTGTCCCTCGGTCTCGTGTCCTTCTGTTTTCCAACTAAAAACACTGCTTGTCCCTCCTGTCTCGTGTCCTTCTGTTTTCCAACTAAAAACACTGCTTGTTCCTCGGTCTCGTGTCCTTCTGTTAACCAACTGAAAACACTGCCTGTCCCTCGGTCTCGTGTCCTTCTGTTTTCCAACTGAAAACACTGCTTGTTCCTCTGTCTCGTGTCCTTCTGTTTTCCAACTAAAAACACTGCTTGTCCCTCGGTCTCGTGTCCTTCTGTTTTCCAACTGAAAACACTGCTTGTTCCTCCTGTCTCGTGTCCTTCTGTTAACCAACTGAAAACACTGCTTGTTCCTCGGTCTCGTGTCCTTCTGTTAACCAACTGAAAACACTGCTTGTTCCTCGGTCTCGTGTCCTTCTGTTTTCCAACTGAAAACACTGCTTGTTCCTCCTGTCTCGTGTCCTTCTGTTAACCAACTGAAAACACTGCTTGTTCCTCGGTCTCGTGTCCTTCTGTTAACCAACTGAAAACACTGCTTGTTCCTCGGTCTCGTGTCCTTCTGTTAACCAACTGAAAACACTGCTTGTCCCTCGGTCTCGTGTCCTTCTGTTTTCCAACTAAAAACACTGCTTGTTCCTCGGTCTCGTGTCCTTCTGTTTTCCAACTGAAAACACTGCTTGTCCCTCGGTCTCGTGTCCTTCTGTTTTCCAACTAAAAACACTGCTTGTTCCTCGGTCTCGTGTCCTTCTGTTAACCAACTGAAAACACTGCTTGTTCCTCGGTCTCGTGTCCTTCTGTTTTCCAACTGAAAACACTGCTTGTTCCTCGGTCTCGTGTCCTTCTGTTAACCAACTGAAAACACTGCTTGTTCCTCGGTCTCGTGTCCTTCTGTTTTCCAACTGAAAACACTGCTTGTCCCTCGGTCTCGTGTCCTTCTGTTAACCAACTGAAAACACTGCTTGTCCCTCGGTCTCGTGTCCTTCTGTTAACCAACTGAAAACACTGCTTGTTCCTCGGTCTCGTGTCCTTCTGTTTTCCAACTGAAAACACTGCTTGTTCCTCGGTCTCGTGTCCTTCTGTTTTCCAACTGAAAACACTGCTTGTTCCTCGGTCTCGTGTCCTTCTGTTAACCAACTGAAAACACTGCTTGTTCCTCGGTCTCGTGTCCTTCTGTTTTCCAACTGAAAACACTGCTTGTCCCTCGGTCTCGTGTCCTTCTGTTTTCCAACTGAAAACACTGCTTGTTCCTCGGTCTCGTGTCCTTCTGTTTTCCAACTGAAAACACTGCTTGTCCCTCGGTCTCGTGTCCTTCTGTTTTCCAACTGAAAACACTGCTTGTCCCTCGGTCTCGTGTCCTTCTGTTTTCCAACTGAAAACACTGCTTGTCCCTCGGTCTCGTGTCCTTCTGTTTTCCAACTGAAAACACTGCTTGTCCCTCGGTCTCGTGTCCTTCTGTTTTCCAACTAAAAACACTGCTTGTTCCTCTGTCTCGTGTCCTTCTGTTTTCCACTGAAAACACTGCTTGTCCCTCGGTCTCGTGTCCTTCTGTTTTCCAACTGAAAACACTGCTTGTCCCTCCTGTCTCGTGTCCTTCTGTTTTCCAACTGAAAACACTGCATGTCCCTCCTGTCTCGTGTCCTTCTGTTTTCCAACTGAAAACACTGCTTGTCCCTCCTGTCTCGTGTCCTTCCATGTTTTCCAACTGAAAACACTGCATGTCCCTCCTGTCTCGTGTCCTTCCATGTTTTCCAACTGAAAACACTGCTTGTCCCTCCTGTCTCGTGTCCTTCTGTTTTCCAACTGAAAACACTGCATGTCCCTCCTGTCTCGTGTCCTTCCATGTTTTCCAAATAAAAACACTGCTCGTCCCTCCTGTCTCGTGTCCTTCCATGTTTTCCAAATAAAAACACTGCTCGTCCCTCCTGTCTCGTGTCCTTCTGTTTTCCAACTGAAAACACTGCATGTCCCTCCTGTCTCGTGTCCTTCTGTTTTCCAACTGAAAACACTGCTTGTCCCTCCTGTCTCGTGTCCTTCCATGTTTTCCAACTGAAAACACTGCATGTCCCTCCTGTCTCGTGTCCTTCCATGTTTTCCAAATAAAAACACTGCTCGTCCCTCCTGTCTCGTGTCCTTCCATGTTTTCCAACTGAAAACACTGCTCGTCCCCAGTTGAGCACAACATCACGTGCTGCCTGCTGTGACCACTAGAGGGCCATGTTCACATATATTTACATTTCAACCACTCCTTTTTTTCACAAGACTAGGAAATCAAATGACATGTGTTGTGATAAAAAAAAATTTGAACACACACATCAATGCTTGACATCAAAGTCACAAATCCAATGAGTCTGAAGCTGAAAATCTTAAACACATTGTTGTATTGTTTTTACTGTTGTCTACTGGTGAGAGTGAGAGGGGTAACTTTTAGCTTGTTGTGGATCCTCTCGCAAAGATCCACTGAAGCGTTAAATACTCCATCTCTATGTTCTGTTGCTGTTGTTTCTGTTCATTAGGCTATGCATATGGTTATTCATGATATTTCCCTTTAGAAAATGCAATGTCTCTGGGTGCCACTGGGTCCTCCTGTCCTCTCCTCTCTCCCTCTCTGTCTGGTTATGGCTGTCAATGAACAGACTCATTGTTCTCTCTCGGTGTATGAGCCCAGTGTCCACAGGAAAACAAAAAGGCCTTCAAAGAGAGAGAGAGAGAAAGAGAGAGAGATACACAGTAGCAATCACACCGCAAAGCCATCGTACAGCTGATGGCTGGCAGACAGACAGAGCCCACAGACAGACAGACAGGCAGACAGAGCCCACAGACAGAGCCCACAGACAGAGCCCACAGACAGAGCCCACAGACAGAGCCCACAGACAGACGGACAGACGGGACAGACAGGACAGACAGGACAGACAGGACAGACAGAGCCGACAGAGCCGACAGAGCCGACAGAGCCGACAGAGCCGACAGAGCCGACAGACAGACAGACAGACAGACAGACAGACAGACAGACAGACAGACTCAGTCTCCAACCATGCTACTCTGCTGCGTCCTGAGAAAGCACAGGGAACCAGGCCATAGCCTCAGTCGCTTCAATAGATACTGGACTAGACAACCTGAATGTGGTACCAAAAAAACAGGCCGTTGACTGTGGACATGGCTGTCTGGATGTCTGGATGGGTACAAGGCTATTGATTCCCATCTGAAGCAGAGAAATAGTGGGGAGTTGAGTTCTCTTGACTTTAGTTTTTAGTCTTTGTTGAGTTCTGGAGGGTTCTGGAGGGAGTCTATGGGGTTTCACAGGGGAATATGACCGTGATATATAGCATAGCCCACAGTAATAGATGCTCAATGTGTGATGTGCGCTCTCTCTTTCCTCTTTACAGAAACTGTTAGAACAGATCCTTCAAAGGGGTAGTCGCTGAGTGAAGCCAAGGATGAATGGTCCGAACGTACGTGATCCCCCCCCCTCCTTCCAGCATTCTACCTTACTTTGAGAGACCCAACAACCATCAAGACGGACTGGCGATTATCATAACGACAGTATTAATACACATTATAATGCTTTGAGAGACCCAACAACCATCAAGACGGACTGGCGATGATCATAACGACAGTATTATTACACATTATAATGCTTTGAGAGACCCAACAACCATCAAGACGGACTGGCGATTATCATAACGACAGTATTAATACACATTATAATGCTATGAGAGACCCAACAACCATCAAGACGGACTGGCGATGATCATAATGACAGTATTAATACACATTATAATGCTTTGAGAGACCCAACAACCATCAAGACGGACTGGCGATGATCATAATGACAGTATTAATACACATTATAATGCTTTGAGAGACCCAACAACCATCAAGACGGACTGGCGATGATCATAACGACGGTATTAATACACATTATAATTAAGCAGCATCATTTTTATAAAATTATAAACAAATTTTAAAAAATTGTAGTAAAAATGGGTGTCATTAGAAATGAAACCAAACGATGTTATAATGATAATTATGTAATGTATAATTATGTAATGTATAATTATGTAATGTATAATTATAATAATGTATAAATATGTAATGTATAATTATGTAATGTATAATTATAATAATGTTATAGTGTTCTTCTAACGTTTAATATATTTTTATTATCATATTACTGTTGTTATGATCAAAACCTGTTTGATTTACAGGAGCACACTGGTCTTCCTGTTTGGCTGCTCTAAGCCAATCGTATCGAACTACTGAAAGCTCTACTGAATGTCAGTCTGCTTCACCAGAAGCTTTCTGAGGGTCTGGGGAAAAAAAGGTGTAGAAAACCGGTTTTAGTTGTGAGATTACATGGTAATACATGGTAATTCATTACATGGTAATGAACGCTGCCTTTTAACAAGGCTAATCTAAAAACAAAACTCCCTAAATTCTATCAGCACATCGATTGTCCGACCAGGGCTGGCAGAACTCTGGACCATTGTTATACTAACTTCCGCGACGCATATAAGGCCCTCCCCCGCCCTCCTTTCGGAAAAGCTGACCACGACTCCATTTTGTTGATTCCAGCCTACAAACAGAAATTAAAACTACAAGCTCCCGCGCTCAGGTCTGTTCAACGCTGGTCCGACCAATCTGAATCCACGCTTCAAGACTGCTTTGATCACGCGGATTGGAATATGTTCCGCACGGCGTCCAACAACAACAATGATGAATATGCAGATTCGGTGAGCGAGTTCATTAGGAAGTGCATTGACGATGTCGTACCCAGAGCAACGATTAAAACATTCCCAAACCAGAAACCGTGGATTAACGGCAGCATTCGCGTGAAACTGAAAGCGCGAACCACTGCTTTTAACCAGGGCAAGGTGACCGGAAACATGACCGAATACACACAGTGTAGCTATTCTCTCCGCAAGGCTATCAAACAGGCTAAGTCCCAGTACAGAGACAAAATTGAATCGCAATTCAACAGCTCAGACACAAGGGGTATGTGGCAGGGTCTACAGTCTATCACGGATTACAAAAAGAAAAGCAGCCCCGTCGCGGATCAGGATGTCTTGCTCCCAGACAGGCTAAATACCTTTTTTGCCCGCTTTGAGGATACTACAGTGCCACTGACACGGCCCACTACCAAAACCTGCGGGCTCTCCTTCACTGCAGCCGAGGTGAGTAAAACATTTAAACGTGTTAACCCTCGCAAGGCTGCAGGCCCAGACGGCATTCCCAGCCGCGTCCTCAGAGCATGCGCAGACCAGCTGGCTGGTGTGTTTACGGACATATTCAATCAATCCTTAGCCCAGTCTGCTGTTCCCACATGCTTCAAGAGGGCCACCATTGTTCCTGTTCCCAAGAAAGCTAAGGTAACTGAGCTAAACGACTACCGCCCCGTAGCACTCACTTCCGTCATCATGAAGTGCTTTGAGAGACTAGTCAAGGACCATATCACCTCCACCCTACCGGACACCCTAGACCCACTCCAATTTGCTTACCGACCCAATAGGTCCACAGACGACGCAATCGCAACCACACTGCACACTGCCCTAACCCATCTGGACAAGAGGAATACCTATGTGAGAATGCTGTTCATCGACTACAGCTCAGCATTTAACACCATAGTACCCTCCAAACTCGTCATCAAGCTCGAGACCCTGGGCCTCGACCCCGCCCTGTGCAACTGGGTCCTGGACTTCCTGACGGGCCGCCCCCAGGTGGTGAGGGTAGGTAACAACATCTCCACCCCGCTGATCCTCAACACTGGGGCCCCACAAGGGTGCGTTCTGAGCCCTCTCCTGTACTCCCTGTTCACCCACGACTGCGTGGCCATGCACGCCTCCAACTCAATCATCAAGTTTGCGGACGACACTACAGTGGTAGGCTTGATTACCAACAACGACGAGACGGCCTACAGGGAGGAGGTGAGGGCCCTCGGAGTGTGGTGTCAGGAAAATAACCTCACACTCAACGTCAACAAAACAAAGGAGATGATTGTGGACTTCAGGAAACAGCAGAGGGAGCTCCCCCCTATCCACATCGACGGGTCAGTAGTGGAGAAGGTGGAAAGTTTTAAGTTCCTCGGTGTACACATCACGGACAAACTGAATTGGTCCACCCACACAGACAGCGTTGTGAAGAAGGCGCAGCAGCGCCTCTTCAACCTCAGGAGGCTGAAGAAATTCGGCTTGTCACCAAAAGCACTCACAAACTTCTACAGATGCACAATCGAGAGCATCCTGTCGGGCTGTATCACCGCCTGGTACGGCAACTGCTCCGCACACAACCGTAAGGCTCTCCAGAGGGTAGTGAGGTCGGCAGAACGCATCACCCGGGGCAAACTACCTGCCCTCCAGGACACCTACACCACCCAGGAAGGCCATAAAGATCATCAAGGACAACAACCACCCAAGCCACTACCTGTTCACCCCGCTATCATCCAGAAGGCGAGGTCAGTACAGGTGCATCCAAGCAGGGACCGAGAGACTGAAAAACAGCTTCTATCTCAAGGCCATCAGACTGTTAAACAGCCACCACTAACATTTAGCGGCCGCTGCCAACAAACTGACTCAGCTCCAGCCACCTTAAAAATGGGAATTGATGGAAATTATGTAAAAATGTACCACCAGCCACTTTAAACAATGCCACCTAATATAATGTTTACATACCCTACATTACACATCTCTTATGTATATGTATATACTGTACTCTATATCATCTACTGCATCTTGCCATCTTATGTAATACATGGACCACTAGCCACTTTAAACTATGCCACTTTATGTTTACATACCCTACAGTACTCATCTCATATGTATATACCGTACTCTATACCATCTACTGCACCTTGCCTATGCCGTCTGTACCATCACTCATTCATATATCTTTATGTACATATTCTTTATCCCTTTACACTTGCGTGTATAAGGTAGTAGTTGCGGAATTGTTAGGTTAGATTACTTGTTGTTATTACTGCATTGTCGGAACTAGAAGCACAAGCATTTCGCTACACTCGCATTAACATCTGCTAACCATGTGTATGTGACTAATAAATTTGATTTGATTTGATTTGATTTGCTGTTCTATGTTATCTATGCATAGTGGGCTTTGTACTGTATTGAAGCCTTCCATTAAAACACTGTATCTTTGGCTCCACTAAATGCTGCTCTTCTATGTTATCTATGTTATCCTGCTTGTTTATATTATTCAACTTGATTTAGCAGGTTAAGTTAGTAAGAACAAATTCTTATTTACAATGTCGGCCAATGTGGTCTAGGGTGGGTTCTGTGGTCTAGGGTGGTACATGGGGTCTAGGGTGGTAGATGTGGTCTAGGGTGGTAGATGGGGTCTAGGGTGGTATTTGGGGTCTAGGGTGGTACATGGGGTCTAGGGTGGTCTAGTGGTCTAGGGTGGTATATGGGGTCTAGGGTGGTTTCTGTGGTCTAGGGTAGTCTAGTGGTCTAGGATGGTCTAGTGGTCTAGGGTGGTATATGGGGTCTAGGGTGGTATTTGGGGTCTAGGGTAGTCTAGTGGTCTAGGGTGGTCTACGGTTGTCTAGGGTGGTATTTGGGGTCTAGGGTAGTCTGGTGGTCTAGGATTGTCTAGTGGTCTAGGGTGGTATTTGGGGTCTAGGGTAGTCTAGTGGTCTAGGGTGGTCTAGGGTTGTCTAGGGTGGTTTCTGTGGTCTAGGGTGGTCTAGTAATCTAGGGTGGTCTAGGGTGGTTTCTGTGGTCTAGGGTGGTCTAGTGGTCTAGGGTGGTTTCTGTGGTCTAGGGTGGTCTAGGGTTGTCTAGGGTGGTTTCTGTGGTCGAGGGTGGTCTAGTGGTCTAGGGTGGTCTAGGGGTCTAGGGTGGTTTCTGTGGTCCCTGCCATCATTCAGAGTTTCCATCAGAACATGGTCTGCAGACTGAATCTGGAGACTGAATCTGGAGACTGAATCTGGAGACTGAATCTGGAGACCGAATCTGGAGACCGAATCTGGAGACCGGATCTGGAGACCGGATCTGGAGACTGAATCTGGAGACTGAATCTGGAGACTGAATCTGGAGACTGAATCTGGAACCTGAATCTGGAGACTGAATCTGGAGACTGAATCTGCAGACTGAATCTGCAGACTGAATCTGCAGACTGGATCTGCAGACTGAATCTGCAGACTGAATCTGCAGACTGAATCTGCAGACTGAATCTGCAGACTGAATCTGCAGACTGAATCTGGAGACTGAATCTGGAGACTGAATCTGGAACCTGAATCTGCAGACTGAATCTGCAGACTGAATCTGGAGACTGAATCTGGAACCTGAATCTGCAGACTGAATCTGGAGACTGAATCTGGAGACTGAATCTGGAGACTGAATCTGGAGACTGAATCTGGAGACTGAATCTGCAGACTGAATCTGGAGACTGAATCTGGAGACTGAATCTGCAGACTGAATCTGCAGACTGAATCTGGAGACTGAATCTGGAGACTGAATCTGCAGACTGAATCTGGAGACTGAATCTGCAGACTGAATCTGCAGACTGAATCTGCAGACTGAATCTGGAGACAGAATCTGCAGACTGAATCTGGAGACTGAATCTGGAGACTGAATCTGGAGACTGAATCTGCAGACTGAATCTGGAGACTGAATCTGCAGACTGAATCTGCAGACTGAATCTGCAGACTGAATCTGGAGACTGAATCTGGTGCCCGAATCTGGAGACTGAATCTGCAGACTGAATCTGGAGACTGAATCTGGAGACTGAATCTGGAGACTGAATCTGCAGACTGAATCTGCAGACTGAATCTGGAGACTGAATCTGCAGACTGAATCTGCAGACTGAATCTGGAGACTGAATCTGCAGACTGAATCTGCAGACTGAATCTGGAGACTGAATCTGGAGACTGAATCTGGAGACTGAATCTGGAGACTGAATCTGGAACCTGAATCTGGAGACTGAATCTGGAGACTGAATCTGCAGACTGAATCTGGAGACTGAATCTGGAGACTGAATCTGGAGACTGAATCTGCAGACTGAATCTGCAGACTGAATCTGGAGACTGAATCTGGAGACTGAATCTGCAGACTGAATCTGCAGACTGAATCTGGAGACTGCCATCTACTTGCTTACTGTCTACTTGTGTTTCGACATGCCTGACTTGTTGTGTGTGTGGGTGACTAATGGCTGTTCCATGTAAATATTAAATATATACATCGTACTCATCTTAACCTGTTTAGTCAAATGGTTTTACATTACACAAGCCCCTGAATGACCATGTGGTTTCTGGGTGAAGTCTTCTTATAGCCACATGTCTCTACCTAGCCATAGGATGCTGGTCAAGAGTAGTGCACTATGTAGGGAATAGGTGCTGGTCAATAGTAGTGCACTATATAGGGAATTGGGTCCTGGTAAAAAGTAGTGCACTATATAGGGAATAGGGTCCTGGTTAAAAGTAGTGCACTATATAAGGAATAGGGTACTGGTCAATAGCAGTGGTACCAGGGAGTCTCCTCTTCCTCTGAGATACTGTCAGCACCATGTAATATCAGGGAGTCTCCTCTCCTCTTCCTCTGAGATACTGTCAGCACCATGTAATACCAGGGGGTGTCCTCTTCCTCTGAGATACTGTCAGCACCATGTAGTACCAGGGGGTCTCCTCTTCCTCTGAGATACTGTCAGCACCATGTAATACCAGGGGGTGTCCTCTTCCTCTGAGATACTGTCAGCACCATGTAATACCAGGGGGTCTCCTCTTCCTCTGAGATACTGTCAGCACCATGTAATACCAGGGGGTCTCCTCTTCCTCTGAGATACTGTCAGCACCATGTAATACCAGGGGGTCTCCTCTCCTCTTCCTCTGAGATACTGTCAGCACCATGTAATACCAGGGGGTCTCCTCTTCCTCTTCCTCTGAGATACTGTCAGCACCATGTAATACCAGGGGTCTCCTCTTCCTCTGAGATACTGTCAGCACCATGTAATACCAGGGGGTCTCCTCTTCCTCTGAGATACTGTCAGCACCATCTAGTACCAGGGGTCTCCTCTTCAGTTGGCCATAATGTCATATGAAGACAATAGAATGTAAATGGAGGCCTTTCCCGAAGGCTCCAGTAATATGTCTCCACTACAGAGGACTGGCCACGTGTGAAGACTGGTCGGTTAATGTTGAATAATACATGTAGTATTATTTTAGTTGATTCTACCATAGATCAAAGTAGGCCTGTTGCTTTTATAGAGCACATCAGACCATGTGAGTACAGGGCCGGGGATGTTTTCACTTAGAGCTTCAAGGAGCCACTTGGGGTTCATGAGAACAGTTTGTTGAAGCAATTTATATACACCCACCATAACTGATGTATACACACCCACCATAACTGATGTTTACACACCCACCATAACTGATTATACACACCCACCATAACTGATTATACACACCCACCATAACTGATTAATACACACCCACCATAACTGATTAATACACACCCACCATAACGGATGTATACACACCCACCATAACTGATGTATACACACCCAACATAACTGATGTTTACACACCCACCATAACTGATGTATACACACCCAACATAACTGATGTTTACACACCCACCATAACTGATTTATACACACCCACCATAACTGATTATACCCACCCACCATAACTGATTATACACACCCACCATAACTGATGTATACACACCCACCATAACTGATTAATACACACCCACCATAACAGCTTTTATACACACCCACCATAACTGATGTATACACACCCACCATAACTGATTATACACACCCACCATAACTGATGTATACACACCCACCATAACTGATGTATACACACCCACCATAACTGATGTATACACACCCACCATAACTGATGTTTACACACCCACCATAACTGTTTTATACACACCCACCATAACTGATTATACACACCCACCATAACAGCTTTTATACACACCCACCATAACTGATGTATACACACCCACCATAACTGATTATACACACCCACCATAACTGATGTATACACACCCACCATAACTGATGTATACACACCCACCATAACTGATGTATACACACCCACCATAACTGATGTTTACACACCCATCATAACTGATTATACACACCCACCATAACTGATGTATACACACCCACCATAACTGATGTATACACACCCACCATAACTGATTATACACACCCACCATAACTGATGTATACACACCCACCATAACTGATGTATACACACCCACCATAACTGATGTATACACACCCACCATAACTGATGTTTACACACCCATCATAACTGATTATACACACCCACCATAACTGATGTATACACATCCACCATAACTGATTATACACACCCACCATAACTGATGTATACACACCCACCATAACTGATGTATACACACCCACCATAACTGATTATACACACCCACCATAACTGATGTATACACACCCACCATAACAGCTTTTATACACACCCACCATAACTGATGTATACACACCCACCATAACTGATGTATACACACCCACCATAACTGATGTATACACACCCACCATAACTGATTATACACACCCACCATAACTGATGTATACACACCCACCATAACTGATGTATACACACCCACCATAACTGATGTTTACACACCCATCATAACTGATTATACACACCCACCATAACTGATGTATACACACCCACCATAACTGATTATACACACCCACCATAACTGATTTATACACACCCACCATAACTGATGTATACACACCCACCATAACTGATGTATACACACCCACCATAACTGATGTATACACACCCACCATAACTGATGTATACACACCCACCATAACTGATGTTCACACCCACCATAACTGATTTATACACACCCACCATAACTGATTTATACACACCCACCATAACTGATGTATACACACCCACCGTAACTGATTATACACACCCACCATAACTGATGTTTACACACCCACCATAACTGATTTATACACACCCACCATAACTGATTTATACACACCCACCATAACTGATGTATACACACCCACCATAACTGATGTATACACACCCACCATAACTGATTATACACACCCACCATAACTGATGTATACACACCCACCATAACTGATGTATACACACCTACCATAACTGATTATACACACCCACCATAACTGATGTATACACACCCACCATAACTGATTATATACACCCACCGTAACTGATGTTTACACACCCACCATAACTGATGTATACACACCCACCGTAACTGATGTATACACACCCACCGTAACTGATTATACACACCCACCGTAACTGATTATACACACCCACCGTAACTGATGTTTACACACCCACCGTAACTGATTATACACACCCACCGTAACTGATGTATACACACCCACCGTAACTGATGTATACACACCTACCGTAACTGATTTATACACACCCACCATAACGGATGTATACACACCCACCATAACTGATGTATATACACCCACCATAACTGATTTATACACACCCACCATAACTGATTTATACACACCCACCATAACTGATGTATACACACCCACCATAACTGATTTATACACACCCACCATAACGGATGTATACACACCCACCATAACTGATTATACACACCCACCATAACTGATTTATACACACCCACCATAACTGATTTATACACACCCACCATAACTGATTTATACACACCCACCATAACGGATGTATACACACCCACCATAACTGATTATACACACCCACCATAACGGATGTATACACACCCACCATAACTGATTATACACACCCACCATAACTGATTTATACACACCCACCATAACTGATGTATACACACCCACCATAACTGATTTATACACCCACCATAACTGATTTATACACACCCACCATAACTGATTTATACACACCCACCATAACTGATTTATACACACCCACCATAACTGATTTATACACACCCACCATAACGGATGTATACACACCCACCATAACTGATTATACACACCCACCATAACTGATTTATACACACCCACCATAACTGATTTATACACACCCACCATAACTGATTTATACACACCCACCATAACTGATGTATACACACCCACCATAACTGATTATACACACCCACCATAACTGATGTATACACACCCACCATAACTGATTATACACACCCACCATAACTGATTATACACACCCACCATAACTGATTATACACACCCACCATAACTGATGTTTACACACCCACCATAACTGATGTATACACACCCACCATAACTGATTTATACACACCCACCATAACTGATTATACACACCCACCATAACTGATGTATACACACCCACCATAACTGATTATACACACCCACCATAACTGATCATACACACCCACCATAACTGATTTATACACACCCACCATAACTGATTATACACACCCACCATAACTGATTATACACACCCACCATAACTGATTATACACACCCACCATAACTGATTATACACACCCAACGGATTTCAAGTCTACTGTCTCTTACAGCTGCTGAGTAAAATTTGGAAGCAGAATTACCTCTGCTCGGAGAGGTCGTGTCTGAAATATATTATTCAAGTCCTTTAAGTGTACTCTCTCCTCTCTCTCTTTCTCGCTCTCTCTTTCTCTCTCTCTCTCTCTCTCTCTCTGTCTCTGTCTCTGTCTCTGTCTCTGTCTCTGTCTCTCTCTCGCGCCGCAGCGCAGACAAGCGCTTATGACGGCGTGCCTTTGCGGACGGCGAATGTAAAGACGGTTTTACGTCCATAAGGAGCGCTTCTGGAGAAGCACGTGGTCTCGTTAACGAAAGACAACACTTCGCCAGTCTGTACATTCCTTTTTGGAGGAACCTCCGAACTGTTGTCACCGGGAAGAAAAATAAACGACCACGACCACCTATTTTAATGTAGTTCATGACACGTTTACAGGTCAAAATTGTCGGGCTTCTCTCCAAAGTGCTTGATGCGCTTTTAACATCGTTGGATGTAAAGTCTATTACAGGGGAGTCGGAGGTTGCTGGAGTGGAGTGGGTGAGAGTGGGTGAGGACTGAGAAGGATTTCCTAACGGTCTCTCTCTTTCCTCATACTTGATCATATTTCATCAAGTCATTTGGGTGCTACACATCAGCTGTTCCACTGTAACTTGGCTATATTATGTTCGTGCTGCCGTGAGACAGTTGGATAGTCTCGACCCGTTCATCCTGCTTCCCGTGCACCGGCACAATGACCTACCGGCGGACCTACGGGAGTCAGACCTACGGGAGTCAGAAGTTTACAGTGTTTTTGATAGCACTTCACGTCTTGTTAATTACAACGTGCTCCGGTGAAGATGTGCGCTCCTCCAACAAGACCACTGAAGGTAAGAACCGGAGACCGAATTAAATGTATTTTGACAAATGCATTATTTCTTCTGATCTTTGCACAGAAAACAGGCGCAACATTTTTTAAAGATCATTCAAAGAAAACAGGCGCTGCATTTTTAAAATATGAATCATTGTCTGACCACTATGTCTGACATTTTCCCCTGGGCACACACTGGTTGAATCAACGTTGTTTCCGCGTCATTTAAATGAAATCACTTGAACCAACGTGGAATAGAGGTTGAATTGACATCTGTGGGTTCGGTCTTTTGTATGTTTGGTTTCTGCATCGTTCTTTAAATCAGTGCTGTCTGTACGCTGGCGTTATAAACACTTGGTTATAACACTCATATAAATGTACAACGCCCCGCTACAATATTCAATCAGACAATAACCTGGGAAAGGTGTCATTGGGGCAAGGTTTATGCAGTTCTGAATTGTAAAACGTTTAGTAATTAGGTCGACGGAGAGATTGCAGATGATGATATTCTATTATGATGAAGGTCTGGTAACCAGCTATAAACCATGACAACTTTAGGAGAATAGAAGCTGGGAATAGAAAGGGAACTAAGATCAAGAGCATAACACATCAATCACATCTTATTCAGATGGTTTAGAAGAACAGAACAGTCAGACAGACAGACAGACAGACAGACAGACAGACAGACAGACAGACAGACAGACAGACAGACCATCAGGTGAACAGAACAGACAGACAGACAGACAGACAGACAGACAGACAGACAGACAGACAGGAGAACAGAACAGTCAGACAGACCATCAGGAGAACAGAATAGTCAGACAGACAGACCATCAGGAGAACAGACAGACAGACAGACAGACAGACAGACAGACAGACAGACCATCAGGAGAGCAGAAGAGAGTAGACAGACAGACAGACAGACCATCAGGAGAACAGAGCAGACAGACAGACAGACAGACAGACAGACAGACAGACAGACAGACAGACAGACAGACAGACAGACAGACAGACAGACAGACCATCAGGAGAGCAGAACAGAGTAGACAGACAGACAGACAGACAGACAGACAGACAGACAGACAGACAGACAGACAGACAGACAGTCCATCAGGAGAACAGAACAGAGCAGTCAGACAGACAGACAGACAGACAGACAGACAGACAGACAGACAGACAGACAGACAGACAGACAGGAGAACAGAACAGTCAGACAGACAGACCATCAGGAGAACAGAACAGACAGACAGACAGACCATCAGGGGAACAGAACAAAGTGAGTGAATGTGTTAGAGAAGGTAAGTGAGGGGAGGACAAGTATTTCAGTTACCGGTATGTGTTAGAGAAAGGAAAGAAGGGAGATGGAGGAGGAGAGGAAGAGAGAAGAGGTTGGAGGAGGAGGAGGAGAGAAGAGGTTGGAGGAGGAGGAGAGGAAGAGAGAAGAAGTTGGAGGAGAGGCGGAGAGTAAGAGACAAGAGGTTGGAGGAGGAGAGGAAGTGAGAAGAGGTTGGAGGAGGAGGAGAGGAAGAGAGAAGAGGTTGGAGGAGGAGGAGAGGAAGAGAGAAGAGGTTGGAGGAGGAGGAGAGAGAAGAGGTTGGAGGAGGAGGAGAGGAAGAGAGTAGAGGTTGGAGGAGGAGGAGAGGAAGAGAGAAGAGGTTGGAGGAGGAGGAGAGAGAAGAGGTTGGAGGAGGAGGAGGAGAGAAGAGGTTGGAGGAGGAGGAGAGGAAGAGAGAAGAGGTTGGAGGAGGAGGAGAGGAAGAGAGAAGAAGTTGGAGGAGAGGAGGAGAGTAAGAGAGAAGAGGTTGGAGGAGGAGAGGAAGTGAGAAGAGGTTGGAGGAGGAGGAGAGGAAGAGAGAAGAGGTTGGAGGAGGAGGAGAGGAAGAGAAAAGAGGTTGGAGGAGGAGGAGAGGAAGAGAGAAGAGGTTGGAGGAGGAGGAGAGAGAAGAGGTTGGAGGAGGAGGAGAGGAAGAGAGTAGAGGTTGGAGGAGGAGGAGGAGGAGGAGGAGAGAGAAGAGGTTGGAGGAGGAGGAGAGGAAGAGAGAAGAGGTTGGAGGAGGAGGAGAGAGAAGAGGTTGGAGGAGGAGAGGAAGTGAGAAGAGGTTGGAGGAGGAGGAGAGGAAGAGAGAAGAGGTTGGAGGAGGAGGAGAGGAAGAGAGAAGAGGTTGGAGGAGGAGGAGAGGAAGAGAGAAGAGGTTGGAGGAGGAGGAGGAGGAGAGAAGAGGTTGGAGGAGGAGGAGAGGAAGAGAGAAGAGGTTGGAGGAGGAGGAGAGGAAGAGAGAAGAGGTTGGAGGAGGAGGAGAGGAAGAGAGAAGAGGTTGGAGGAGGATGAGAGAGAAGAGGTTGGAGGAGGAGGGGAGGAAGAGAGAAGAGGTTGGAGGAGGAGGAGGAGAGAGAAGAGGTTGGAGGAGGAAGATTTCATTTATTTATTCCCAGTTTATTACCCAAGGCATTTCCTGTTGTGGCATGACGAACTCATCATTAACCACATCATCAGGCCCATTGTGTTGTGAGAACCGGGACAAAGCAACGTTTAACAGGAAGTAAATACCTGGTCAATGGTTGTTAAGGGGCTCGCTTGTTAAGGGATGATAGGGGGAGAGATGCCCCCTGGGTAAACTGCTGTGAACAGGTGTTTATAAACAATCAGAGGAGAGGAGACTGGATAGAAGCTGGCTGGTTTGGGTGTGTGTGCGTGTGTGTGAGCGTGTGTGTGCGTGTGCATGTCTGAAAGCACGCTGGAGAAGCATTGTGAAAGCAGGCTGGAGGAGCATTGTGAAATCAGGCTGGAGGAGCATTGTGAAAGCAGGCTGGAGGGGCATTGTGAAAGCAGGTTGGAGGAGCATTGTGAAAGCAGGCTGGAGGAGCATTGTGAAAGCAGGCTGGAGAAGCATTGTGAAAGCAGGCTGGAGGAACATTGTGAAAGCAGGCTGGAGGAGCATTGTGAAAGCAGGCTGGAGAAGCATTGTGAAAGCAGGCTGGAGAGGCATTGTGAAAGCAGGCTGGAGGAGCATTGTGAAAGCAGGCTGGAGAAGCATTGTGAAAGCAGGCTGGAGGAGCATTGTGAAAGCAGGCTGGAGAAGCATTGTGAAAGCAGGCTGGAGGAGCATTGTGAAAGCAGGCTGGAGGAGCATTGTGAAAGCAGGCTGGAGGAGCATTGTGAAAGCAGGCTGGAGAAGCATTGTGAAAGCAGGCTGGAGGAGCATTGTGAAAGCAGGCTGGAGGAGCATTGTGAAAGCAGGCTGGAGAAGCATTGTGAAAGCAGGCTGGAGGAGCATTGTGAAAGCAGGCTGGAGGAGCATTGTGAAAGCAGGCTGGAGGAGCATTGTGAAAGCAGGCTGGAGGAGCATTGTGAAAGCAGGCTGGAGGAGCATTGTGAAAGCAGGCTGGAGGAGCATTGTGAAAGCAGACTGGAGGAGCATTGTGAAAGCAGGCTGGAGGAGCATTGTGAAAGCAGACTGGAGGGGAGTAATGTTGACTGTGAACCCAGCACGGCGTCTGTCTTCAACATCTCATATAAAAGGGAAATGAGTGGAAATCATTAGTGGAGGAACTATTTTATGAGTTATGTGTGTGTGTGTGTGTGTGTGTGTGTGTGTGTGTGTGTGTGTGTGTGTGTGTGTGTGTGTGTGTGTGTGTGTGTGTGTGTGTGTGTGTGTGTGTGTGTGTGTGTGTGTGTGTGTGTGTGTGTGTGTGTGTGTGTGTGACTATTTCTTTTTCCTTTTTATTCTCTGATGAGAAACTCTGTCAGCCAGGAATTCAACTTGGTGAGAAACTCTGTCAGCCATGAATTCAACATGGTGAGAAACTCTGTCAGCCATGAATTCAACATGGTGAGAAACTCTGTCAGCCATGAATTCAACATGGTGAGAAACTCTGTCAGCCATGAATTCAACATGGTGAGAAACTCTGTCAGCCATGAATTCAACATGGTGAGAAACTCTGTCAGCCAGGAATTCAAGGTTGTGAGAAACTCTGGCAGCCATGAATTCAAGGTTGTGAGAATCTCTGTCAGCCATGAATTCAACATGGTGAGAAACTCTGTCAGCCATGAATTCAACATGGTGAGAAACTCTGTCAGCCATGAATTGAACATGGTGAGAAACTCTGTCAGCCAGGAATTCAACATGGTGAGAAACTCTGTCAGCCATGAATTCAAGGTTGTGCAGAAACTCTGTCAGCCAGGAATTCAAGGTTGTGAGAAACTCTGTCAGCCAGACATTCAAGGTTGTGAGACACTCTGTCAGCCAGGAATTCAAGGTTGTGCAGAAACTCTGTCAGCCATGAATTCAAGGTTGTGCAGAAACTCTGTCAGCCATGAATTCAAGGTTGTGCAGAAGAGTTGAGAATCTCCTCCAACTCCATGCAATGTCATGTTTGATTGGATTCTTAATACAACTTTATCTTCTTTCTCCTTGAGCTGTCCTGAAGGATTCATCCTGTCTTGTCTGGTGGTGTGTTTCTGTCCTGAAGGTTTCATCCTGTCCTGTCTGGTGGTGTGTGTTTCTGTCCTATAGGTTTCATCCTGTCCTGTCTGGTGGTGTGTGTTTCTGTCCTGAAGGTTTCATCCTGTCTTGTCTGGTGGTGTGTGTTTCTGTCCTATAGGTTTCATCCTGTCCTGTCTGGTGGTGTGTGTTTCTGTCCTGATGGTTTCATCCTGTCTTGTCTGGTGGTGTGTTTCTGTTCTGTCCTGAAGGTTTCCTCCTGTCTTGTCTGGTGGTGTGTTTCTGTTCTGAAGGTTTCATCCTGTCCTGTCTGGTGGTGTGTGTTTCTGTCCTGAAGGATTCATCCTGTCTTGTCTGGTGGTGTGTTTCTGTCCTGAAGGTTTCATCCTGTCCTGTCTGGTGGTGTGTGTTTCTGTCCTGAAGGTTTCATCCTGTCTTGTCTGGTGGTGTGTTTCTGTTCTGTCCTGAAGGTTTCCTCCTGTCTTGTCTGGTGGTGTGTGTTTCTGTTCTGAAGGTTTCATCCTGTCCTGTCTGGTGGTGTGTGTTTCTGTCCTGAAGGATTCATCCTGTCTTGTCTGGTGGTGTGTTTCTGTCCTGAAGGTTTCATCCTGTCCTGTCTGGTGGTGTGTGTTTCTGTCCTGAAGGATTCATCCTGTCTTGTCTGGTGGTGTGTTTCTGTTCTGTCCTGATGGTTTCATCCTGTCTTGTCTGGTGGTGTGTTTCTGTTCTGTACTGAAGAATTCCTCCTGTCTGGTGGTGTGTTTCTGTTCTGTCCTGAAGGTTTCCTCCTGTCTTGTCTGGTGGTGTGTGTTTCTGTCCTGAAGGATTCATCCTGTCTTGTCTGGTGGTGTGTTTCTGTCCTGTCCTGATGGTTTCATCCTGTCTTGTCTGGTGGTGTGTTTCTGTTCTGTACTGAAGGATTCATCCTGTCTTGTCTGGTGGTGTGTTTCTGTTCTGTCCTGAAGGTTTCCTCCTGTCTTGTCTGGTGGTGTGTGTTTCTGTCCTGAAGGATTCGTCCTGTCTTGTCTGGTGGTGTGTTTCTGTTCTGTCCTGAAGGATTCATCCTGTCTTGTCTGGTGGTGTGTTTCTGTTCTGTCCTGAAGGATTCATCCTGTCTTGTCTGGTGGTGTGTTTCTGTCCTGTACTGAAGGTTTCCTCCTGTCTTGTCTGGTGGTGTGTTTCTGTCCTGTCCTGATGGTTTCATCCTGTCCTGTCTGGTGGTGTGTGTTTCTGTCCTGTACTGAAGGATTCATCCTGTCTTGTCTGGTGGTGTGTTTCTGTTCTGTACTGAAGGATTCATCCTGTCTTGTCTGGTGGTGTGTTTCTGTTCTGTCCTGAAGGATTCATCCTGTCTTGTCTGGTGGTGTGTTTCTGTTCTGTACTGAAGGATTCATCCTGTCTTGTCTGGTAGTGTGTTTCTGTTCTGTCCTGAAGGATTCATCCTGTCTTGTCTGGTGGTGTGTTTCTGTCCTGTCCTGAAGGATTCATCCTGTCTTGTCTGGTGGTGTGTTTCTGTTCTGTACTGAAGGATTCATCCTGTCTTGTCTGGTGGTGTGTTTCTGTCCTGTCCTGAAGGATTCATCCTGTCTTGTCTGGTGGTGTGTTTCTGTCCTGAAGGATTCATCCTGTCTTGTCTGGTGGTGTGTTTCTGTTCTGTACTGAAGGATTCATCCTGTCTTGTCTGGTGGTGTGTTTCTGTTCTGTCCTGAAGGTTTCATCCTGTCTTGTCTGGTGGTGTGTGTTTCTGTCCTGTACTGAAGGATTCATCCTGTCTTGTCTGGTGGTGTGTTTCTGTTCTGTCCTGAAGGTTTCATCCTGTCTTGTCTGGTGGTGTGTGTTTCTGTTCTGTCCTGAAGGTTTCATCCTGTCTTGTCTGGTGGTGTGTGTTTCTGTCCTATAGGTTTCATCCTGTCCTGTCTGGTGGTGTGTGTTTCTGTCCTGGCTGGAAGCACTTGATCTGATGGATGGATGTGTCCCAAATGACCCTATGGTCAAAAGTAGTGCACTACATAGGAGGGCTCTGGTCAAAAGTAGTGCACTGCATAGGGAATAGGGTGCTATTTGGACCGTGGCCCTTAGCTTGAGACTGTGTTTACTAGCCAGCTGTGCGGTTTCCTTCAGCCAGACTCACTTTCTCTGCTTAGCATGGCTGAAACAAAAGAAAGCTGAATTGAAAATGAACGGTGTCATTTATTTATTTTTGAAGGATCTGCTTCCAAACGGATTATACATATTATCACAAAATACTACACTCGCGATTCCTGATGAATTATGATTACTGGTTCCCATAATAAATGTTTCATGGAACAAATGGATTGGGGAGGAACTGGTGATGATCTGCAGTTTCTAGCAGGGTTGGGGAGGAACTGGTGATGATCTGTAGTTTCTAGCAGGGTTGGGGAGGAACTGGTGATGATCTGTAGTTTCTATCAGGGTTGGGGAGGAACTGGTGATGATCTGTAGTTTCTATCAGGGTTGGGGAGGAACTGGTGATGATCTGTAGTTTCTATCAGGGTTGGGTGGGAACTGGTGATGATCTGTAGTTTCTAAGCAGGGTTGGGGGGGAACTGGTGATGATCTGTAGTTTCTATCAGGGTTGGGGAGGAACTGGTGATGATCTGTAGTTTCTAGCAGGGTTGGGGAGGAACTGGTGGTGATCTGTAGTTTCTAGCAGGGTTGGGGAGGAACTGGTGATGATCTGTAGTTTCTAGCAGGGTTGGGGAGGAACTGGTGATGTTCTGTAGTTTCTAGCAGGATTGGGGAGGAACTGGTGGTGATCTGTAGTTTCTAGCAGGGTTGGGGAGGAACTGGTGATGATCTGTAGTTTCTAGCAGGGTTGGGGAGGAACTGGTGATGATCTGTAGTTTCTAGCAGGGTTGGGGAGGAACTGGTGATGATCTGGAGTTTCTAAGCAGGGTTGGGGAGGACCTGGTGATGATCTGTAGTTTCTAACAGGGTTGGGGAGGAACTGGTGATGATCTGTAGTTTCTAGCAGGGTTGGGGAGGAACTGGTGATGATCTGTAGTTTGTAGCAGGGTTGGGGAGGAACTGGTGATGATCTGTAGTTTCTAGCAGGGTTGGGGAGGAACTGGTGATGATCTGTAGTTTCTAGCAGGGTTGGGGAGGAACTGGTGGTGATCTGTAGTTTCTAGCAGGGTTGGGGAGGAACTCGTGATGATCTGTAGTTTCTAGCAGGGTTTGGGAGGAACTGGTGATGATCTGTAGTTTCTAGCAGGGTTTGGGAGGAACTGGTGATGATCTGTAGTTTCTAGCAGGGTTGGGGAGGAACTGGCGATGATCTGTAGTTTCTAGCAGGGTTGGGGAGGAACTGGTGATGATCTGTAGTTTCTAGCAGGGTTGGGGAGGAACTGGTGATGATCTGTAGTTTCTAGCAGGGTTGGGGAGGAACTGGTGGTGATCTGTAGTTTCTAGCAGGGTTGGGGAGGAACTGGTGATGATCTGTAGTTTCTAGCAGGGTTTGGGAGGAACTGGTGATGATCTGTAGTTTCTAGCAGGGTTGGGGAGGAACTGGTGATGATCTGTAGTTTCTAGCAGGGTTGGGGTGGAACTGGTGATGATCTGTAGTTTCTAGCAGGGTTGGGGAGGAACTGGTGATGATCTGTAGTTTCTAGCAGGGTTGGGGAGGAACTGGTGATGATCTGTAGTTTCTAAGCAGGGTTGGGGAGGAACTGGTGGTGATCTGTAGTTTCTAACAGGGTTGGGGAGGAACTGGTGATGATCTGTAGTTTCTAGCAGGGTTGGGGAGGAACTGGTGATGATCTGTAGTTTCTAGCAGGGTTGGGGAGGAACTGGTGATGATCTGGAGTTTCTAAGCAGGGTTGGGGAGGAACTGGTGATGATCTGTAGTTTCTAACAGGGTTGGGGAGGGACTGGTGATGATCTGTAGTCTCTAGCAGGGTTGGGGAGGAACTGGTGATGATCTGTAGTTTCTAAGCAGGGTTGGGGAGGAACTGGTGATGATCTGTAGTTTCTAGCAGGGTTGGGGAGGAACTGGTGGTGATCTGTAGTTTCTAGCAGGGTTGGGGAGGAACTGGTCATGATCTGTAGTTTCTAAGCAGGGTTGGGGAGGAACTGGTGATGATCTGTAGTTTCTAGCAGGGTTGGGGAGGAACTGGTGGTGATCTGTAGTTTCTAGCAGGGTTGGGGAGGAACTGGTGATGATCTGTAGTATCTAGCAGGGTTGGGGAGGAACTGGTGGTGATCTGTAGTTTCTAACAGGGTTGGGGAGGAACTGGTGGTGATCTGTAGTTTCTAGCAGGGTTGGGGAGGAACTGGTGATGATCTGTAGTTTCTAGCAGGGTTGGGGAGGAACTGGTGATGATCTGTAGTTTCTAGCAGGGTTGGGGAGGAACTGGTGGTGATCTGTAGTTTCTAGCAGGGTTGGGTGGGAACTGGTGGTGATCTGTAGTTTCTAGCAGGGTTGGGGAGGAACTGGTGGTGATCTGTAGTTTCTAGCAGGGTTGGGGAGGAACTGGTGATGATCTGTAGTTTCTAGCAGGGTTGGGTGGGAACTGGTGGTGATCTGTAGTTTCTAGCAGGGTTGGGGAGGAACTGGTGATGATCTGTAGTTTCTAGCAGGGTTGGGGAGGAACTGGTGATGATCTGGAGTTTCTAAGCAGGGTTGGGGAGGAACTGGTGATGATCTGTAGTTTCTAACAGGGTTGGGGAGGAACTGGTGATGATCTGTAGTTTCTAGCAGGGTTGGGGAGGAACTGGTGATGATCTGTAGTTTCTAAGCAGGGTTGGGGAGGAACTGGTGATGATCTGTAGTTTCTAGCAGGGTTGGGGAGGAACTGGTGGTGATCTGTAGTTTCTAGCAGGGTTGGGGAGGAACTGGTGATGATCTGTAGTTTCTAGCAGGGTTGGGGAGGAACTGGTGGTGATCTGTAGTTTCTAGCAGGGTTGGGGAGGAACTGGTGGTGATCTGTAGTTTCTAGCAGGGTTGGGGAGGAACTGGTGATGATCTGTAGTTTCTAGCAGGGTTGGGGAGGAACTGGTGATGATCTGTAGTTTCTAGCAGGGTTGGGGAGGAACTGGTGATGATCTGTAGTTTCTAGCAGGGTTGGGGAGGAACTGGTGATGATCTGTAGTTTCTAGCAGGGTTGGGGAGGAACTGGTGATGATCTGTAGTTTCTAGCAGGGTTGGGGAGGAACTGGTGATGATCTGTAGTTTCTAGCAGGGTTGGGTGGGAACTGGTGGTGATCTGTAGTTTCTAGCAGGGTTGGGTGGGAACTGGTGGTGATCTGTAGTTTCTAGCAGGGTTGGGGAGGAACTGGTGATGATCTGTAGTTTCTAGCAGGGTTGGGGAGGAACTGGTGATGATCTGGAGTTTCTAAGCAGGGTTGGGGAGGAACTGGTGATGATCTGTAGTTTCTAACAGGGTTGGGGAGGAACTGGTGATGATCTGTAGTTTCTAGCAGGGTTGGGGAGGAACTGGTGATGATCTGTAGTTTCTAAGCAGGGTTGGGGAGGAACTGGTGATGATCTGTAGTTTCTAGCAGGGTTGGGGAGGAACTGGTGGTGATCTGTAGTTTCTAGCAGGGTTGGGGAGGAACTGGTGATGATCTGTAGTTTCTAGCAGGGTTGGGGAGGAACTGGTGGTGATCTGTAGTTTCTAGCAGGGTTGGGGAGGAACTGGTGGTGATCTGTAGTTTCTAGCAGGGTTGGGGAGGAACTGGTGATGATCTGTAGTTTCTAGCAGGGTTGGGGAGGAACTGGTGATGATCTGTAGTTTCTAGCAGGGTTGGGGAGGAACTGGTGATGATCTGTAGTTTCTAGCAGGGTTGGGGAGGAACTGGTGATGATCTGTAGTTTCTAGCAGGGTTGGGGAGGAACTGGTGATGATCTGTAGTTTCTAGCAGGGTTGGGGAGGAACTGGTGATGATCTGTAGTTTCTAGCAGGGTTGGGGAGGAACTGGTGATGATCTGGAGTTTCTAAGCAGGGTTGGGGAGGAACTGGTGATGATCTGTAGTTTCTAACAGGGTTGGGGAGGAACTGGTGATGATCTGTAGTTTCTAGCAGGGTTGGGGAGGAACTGGTGATGATCTGTAGTTTCTAAGCAGGGTTGGGGAGGAACTGGTGATGATCTGTAGTTTCTAGCAGGGTTGGGGAGGAACTGGTGGTGATCTGTAGTTTCTAGCAGGGTTGGGGAGGAACTGGTGATGATCTGTAGTTTCTAAGCAGGGTTGGGGAGGAACTGGTGATGATCTGTAGTTTCTAGCAGGATTGGGGAGGAACTGGTGGTGATCTGTAGTTTCTAGCAGGGTTGGGGAGGAACTGGTGATGATCTGTAGTTTCTAGCAGGGTTGGGGAGGAACTGGTGATGATCTGTAGTTTCTAGCAGGGTTGGGGAGGAACTGGTGATGATCTGTAGTTTCTAGCAGGGTTGGGGAGGAACTGGTGATGATCTGTAGTTTCTAGCAGGGTTGGGGAGGAACTGGTGATGATCTGTAGTTTCTAGCAGGGTTGGGGAGGAACTGGTGATGATCTGGAGTTTCTAAGCAGGGTTGGGGAGGAACTGGTGATGATCTGTAGTTTCTAACAGGGTTGGGGAGGAACTGGTGATGATCTGTAGTTTCTAGCAGGGTTGGGGAGGAACTGGTGATGATCTGTAGTTTCTAAGCAGGGTTGGGGAGGAACTGGTGATGATCTGTAGTTTCTAGCAGGGTTGGGGAGGAACTGGTGGTGATCTGTAGTTTCTAGCAGGGTTGGGGAGGAACTGGTGATGATCTGTAGTTTCTAAGCAGGGTTGGGGAGGAACTGGTGATGATCTGTAGTTTCTAGCAGGGTTGGGGAGGAACTGGTGGTGATCTGTAGTTTCTAGCAGGGTTGGGGAGGAACTGGTGGTGATCTGTAGTATCTAGCAGGGTTGGGGAGGAACTGGTGGTGATCTGTAGTTTCTAGCAGGGTTGGGGAGGAACTGGTGGTGATCTGTAGTTTCTAGCAGGGTTGGGGAGGAACTGGTGGTGATCTGTAGTTTCTAGCAGGGTTGGGTGGGAACTGGTGGTGATCTGTAGTTTCTAGCAGGGTTGGGGAGGAACTGGTGATGATCTGTAGTTTCTAGCAGGGTTGGGGAGGAACTGGTGATGATCTGTAGTTTCTAGCAGGGTTGGGGAGGAACTGGTGATGATCTGTAGTTTCTAGCAGGGTTGGGGAGGAACTGGTGATGATCTGGAGTTTCTAAGCAGGGTTGGGGAGGAACTGGTGATGATCTGTAGTTTCTAGCAGGGTTGGGGAGGAACTGGTGATGATCTGTAGTTTCTAGCAGGGTTGGGGAGGAACTGGTGATGATCTGTAGTTTCTAGCAGGGTTGGGGAGGAACTGGTGATGATCTGTAGTTTCTAGCAGGGTTGGGGAGGAACTGGTGATGATCTGTAGTTTATAGCAGGGTTGGGGAGGAACTGGTGGTGATCTGTAGTTTCTAGCAGGGTTGGGGAGGAACTGGGGATGATCTGTAGTTTCTAGCAGGGTTGGGGAGGAACTGGTGATGATCTGTAGTTTCTAGCAGGGTTGGGGAGGAACTGGTGATGATCTGTAGTTTCTAGCAGGGTTGGGGAGGAACTGGTGATGATCTGTAGTTTCTAGCAGGGTTGGGGAGGAACTGGTGATGATCTGTAGTTTCTAGCAGGGTTGGGGAGGAACTGGTGGTGATCTGTAGTTTCTAGCAGGGTTGGGGAGGAACTGGTGATGATCTGTAGTTTCTAGCAGGGTTGGGGAGGAACTGGTGATGATCTGTAGTTTCTAGCAGGGTTGGGGAGGAACTGGTGATGATCTGTAGTTTCTAGCAGGGTTGGGGAGGAACTGGTGATGATCTGTAGTTTCTAGCAGGGTTGGGGAGGAACTGGTGATGATCTGTAGTTTCTAGCAGGGTTGGGGATGAACTGGTGATGATCTGTAGTTTCTAGCAGGGTTGGGGAGGAACTGGTGATGATCTGTAGTTTCTAGCAGGGTTGGGGAGGAACTGGTGATGATCTGTAGTTTCTAGCAGGGTTGGGGAGGAACTGGTGGTGATCTGTAGTTTCTAGCAGGGTTGGGGAGGAACTGGTGATGATCTGTAGTTTCTAGCAGGGTTGGGGAGGAACTGGTGATGATCTGTAGTTTCTAGCAGGGTTGGGGAGGAACTGGTGATGATCTGTAGTTTCTAGCAGGGTTGGGGAGGAACTGGTGGTGATCTGTAGTTTCTAGCAGGGTTGGGGAGGAACTGGTGATGATCTGTAGTTTCTAGCAGGGTTTGGGAGGAACTGGTGATGATCTGTAGTTTCTAGCAGGGTTTGGGAGGAACTGGTGATGATCTGTAGTTTCTAGCAGGGTTGGGGAGGAACTGGTGATGATCTGTAGTTTCTAGCAGGGTTGGGGAGGAACTGGTGATGATCTGTAGTTTCTAGCAGGGTTGGGGAGGAACTGGTGATGATCTGTAGTTTCTAGCAGGGTTGGGGAGGAACTGGTGGTGATCTGTAGTTTCTAGCAGGGTTGGGGAGGAACTGGTGATGATCTGTAGTTTCTAGCAGGGTTGGGGAGGAACTGGTGATGATCTGTAGTTTCTAACAGGGTTGGGGAGGAACTGGTGGTGATCTGTAGTTTCTAGCAGGGTTTGGGAGGAACTGGTGATGATCTGTAGTTTCTAGCAGGGTTGGGGAGGAACTGGTGATGATCTGTAGTTTCTAGCAGGGTTGGGGTGGAACTGGTGATGATCTGTAGTTTCTAGCAGGGTTGGGGAGGAACTGGTGATGATCTGTAGTTTCTAGCAGGGTTGGGGAGGAACTGGTGATGATCTGTAGTTTCTAAGCAGGGTTGGGGAGGAACTGGTGGTGATCTGTAGTTTCTAACAGGGTTGGGGAGGAACTGGTGATGATCTGTAGTTTCTAGCAGGGTTGGGGAGGAACTGGTGATGATCTGTAGTTTCTAGCAGGGTTGGGGAGGAACTGGTGATGATCTGGAGTTTCTAAGCAGGGTTGGGGAGGAACTGGTGATGATCTGTAGTTTCTAACAGGGTTGGGGAGGGACTGGTGATGATCTGTAGTCTCTAGCAGGGTTGGGAGGAACTGGTGATGATCTGTAGTTTCTAAGCAGGGTTGGGGAGGAACTGGTGATGATCTGTAGTTTCTAGCAGGGTTGGGGAGGAACTGGTGGTGATCTGTAGTTTCTAGCAGGGTTGGGGAGGAACTGGTCATGATCTGTAGTTTCTAAGCAGGGTTGGGGAGGAACTGGTGATGATCTGTAGTTTCTAGCAGGGTTGGGGAGGAACTGGTGGTGATCTGTAGTTTCTAGCAGGGTTGGGGAGGAACTGGTGATGATCTGTAGTTTCTAGCAGGGTTGGGGAGGAACTGGTGGTGATCTGTAGTTTCTAGCAGGGTTGGGTGGGAACTGGTGGTGATCTGTAGTTTCTAGCAGGGTTGGGGAGGAACTGGTGGTGATCTGTAGTTTCTAGCAGGGTTGGGGAGGAACTGGTGGTGATCTGTAGTTTCTAGCAGGGTTGGGGAGGAACTGGTGATGATCTGTAGTTTCTAGCAGGGTTGGGTGGGAACTGGTGGTGATCTGTAGTTTCTAGCAGGGTTGGGGAGGAACTGGTGATGATCTGTAGTTTCTAGCAGGGTTGGGGAGGAACTGGTCATGATCTGTAGTTTCTAAGCAGGGTTGGGGAGGAACTGGTGATGATCTGTAGTTTCTAGCAGGGTTGGGGAGGAACTGGTGGTGATCTGTAGTTTCTAGCAGGGTTGGGGAGGAACTGGTGATGATCTGTAGTTTCTAGCAGGGTTGGGGAGGAACTGGTGGTGATCTGTAGTTTCTAGCAGGGTTGGGTGGGAACTGGTGGTGATCTGTAGTTTCTAGCAGGGTTGGGGAGGAACTGGTGGTGATCTGTAGTTTCTAGCAGGGTTGGGGAGGAACTGGTGATGATCTGTAGTTTCTAGCAGGGTTGGGGAGGAACTGGTGATGATCTGTAGTTTCTAGCAGGGTTGGGGAGGAACTGGTGATGATCTGTAGTTTCTAGCAGGGTTGGGGTGGAACTGGTGGTGATCTGTAGTTTCTAGCAGGGTTGGGGTGGAACTGGTGATGATCTGTAGTTTCTAGCAGGGTTGGGGAGGAACTGGTGGTGATCTGTAGTTTCTAGCAGGGTTGGGGTGGAACTGGTGATGATCTGTAGTTTCTAGCAGGGTTGGGGAGGAACTGGTGGTGATCTGTAGTTTCTAGCAGGGTTGGGGAGGAACTGGTGGTGATCTGTAGTTTCTAGCAGGGTTGGGGAGGAACTGGTGATGATCTGTAGTTTCTAGCAGGGTTGGGGAGGAACTGGTGATGATCTGTAGTTTCTAGCAGGGTTGGGGAGGAACTGGTGATGATCTGGAGTTTCTAGCAGGGTTGGGGAGGAACTGGTGATGATCTGTAGTTTCTAGCAGGGTTGGGGAGGAACTGGTGATGATCTGTAGTTTCTAAGCAGGGTTGGGGAGGAACTGGTGATGATCTGTAGTTTCTAGCAGGGTTGGGGAGGAACTGGTGATGATCTGTAGTTTCTAGCAGGGTTGGGGAGGAACTGGTGATGATCTGTAGTTTCTAGCAGGGTTGGGGAGGAACTGGTGATGATCTGTAGTTTCTAGCAGGGTTGGGGAGGAACTGGTGATGATCTGTAGTTTCTAGCAGGGTTGGGGAGGAACTGGTGGTGATCTGTAGTTTCTAGCAGGGTTGGGGAGGAACTGGGGATGATCTGTAGTTTCTAGCAGGGTTGGGGAGGAACTGGTGATGATCTGTAGTTTCTAGCAGGGTTGGTGGAGGAACTGGTGATGATCTGTAGTTTCTAGCAGGGTTGGGGAGGAACTGGTGATGATCTGTAGTTTCTAGCAGGGTTGGGGAGGAACTGGTGATGATCTGTAGTTTCTAGCAGGGTTGGGGAGGAACTGGTGGTGATCTGTAGTTTCTAGCAGGGTTGGGGAGGAACTGGTGATGATCTGTAGTTTCTAGCAGGGTTGGGGAGGAACTGGTGATGATCTGTAGTTTCTAAGCAGGGTTGGGGAGGAACTGGTGGTGATCTGTAGTTTCTAACAGGGTTGGGGAGGAACTGGTGATGATCTGTAGTTTCTAGCAGGGTTGGGGAGGAACTGGTGATGATCTGTAGTTTCTAGCAGGGTTGGGGAGGAACTGGTGATGATCTGGAGTTTCTAAGCAGGGTTGGGGAGGAACTGGTGATGATCTGTAGTTTCTAACAGGGTTGGGGAGGGACTGGTGATGATCTGTAGTCTCTAGCAGGGTTGGGGAGGAACTGGTGATGATCTGTAGTTTCTAAGCAGGGTTGGGGAGGAACTGGTGATGATCTGTAGTTTCTAGCAGGGTTGGGGAGGAACTGGTGGTGATCTGTAGTTTCTAGCAGGGTTGGGGAGGAACTGGTCATGATCTGTAGTTTCTAAGCAGGGTTGGGGAGGAACTGGTGATGATCTGTAGTTTCTAGCAGGGTTGGGGAGGAACTGGTGGTGATCTGTAGTTTCTAGCAGGGTTGGGGAGGAACTGGTGATGATCTGTAGTTTCTAGCAGGGTTGGGGAGGAACTGGTGATGATCTGTAGTTTCTAGCAGGGTTGGGGAGGAACTGGTGATGATCTGTAGTTTCTAGCAGGGTTGGGGAGGAACTGGTGATGATCTGTAGTTTCTAGCAGGGTTGGGGAGGAACTGGTGGTGATCTGTAGTTTCTAGCAGGGTTGGGGAGGAACTGGTGATGATCTGTAGTTTCTAGCAGGGTTGGGGAGGAACTGGTGATGATCTGTAGTTTCTAACAGGGTTGGGGAGGAACTGGTGGTGATCTGTAGTTTCTAGCAGGGTTTGGGAGGAACTGGTGATGATCTGTAGTTTCTAGCAGGGTTGGGGAGGAACTGGTGATGATCTGTAGTTTCTAGCAGGGTTGGGGTGGAACTGGTGATGATCTGTAGTTTCTAGCAGGGTTGGGGAGGAACTGGTGATGATCTGTAGTTTCTAGCAGGGTTGGGGAGGAACTGGTGATGATCTGTAGTTTCTAAGCAGGGTTGGGGAGGAACTGGTGGTGATCTGTAGTTTCTAACAGGGTTGGGGAGGAACTGGTGATGATCTGTAGTTTCTAACAGGGTTGGGGAGGAACTGGTGATGATCTGTAGTTTCTAGCAGTGTTGGGGAGGAACTGGTGATGATCTGGAGTTTCTAAGCAGGGTTGGGGAGGAACTGGTGATGATCTGTAGTTTCTAACAGGGTTGGGGAGGGACTGGTGATGATCTGTAGTCTCTAGCAGGGTTGGGGAGGAACTGGTGATGATCTGTAGTTTCTAAGCAGGGTTGGGGAGGAACTGGTGATGATCTGTAGTTTCTAGCAGGGTTGGGGAGGAACTGGTGGTGATCTGTAGTTTCTAGCAGGGTTGGGGAGGAACTGGTCATGATCTGTAGTTTCTAAGCAGGGTTGGGGAGGAACTGGTGATGATCTGTAGTTTCTAGCAGGGTTGGGGAGGAACTGGTGGTGATCTGTAGTTTCTAGCAGGGTTGGGGAGGAACTGGTGATGATCTGTAGTTTCTAGCAGGGTTGGGGAGGAACTGGTGGTGATCTGTAGTTTCTAGCAGGGTTGGGTGGGAACTGGTGGTGATCTGTAGTTTCTAGCAGGGTTGGGGAGGAACTGGTGATGATCTGTAGTTTCTAGCAGGGTTGGGGAGGAACTGGTGATGATCTGTAGTTTCTAGCAGGGTTGGGGAGGAACTGGTGATGATCTGTAGTTTCTAACAGGGTTGGGGAGGGACTGGTGATGATCTGTAGTCTCTAGCAGGGTTGGGGAGGAACTGGTGATGATCTGTAGTTTCTAAGCAGGGTTGGGGAGGAACTGGTGATGATCTGTAGTTTCTAGCAGGGTTGGGGAGGAACTGGTGGTGATCTGTAGTTTCTAGCAGGGTTGGGGAGGAACTGGTCATGATCTGTAGTTTCTAAGCAGGGTTGGGGAGGAACTGGTGATGATCTGTAGTTTCTAGCAGGGTTGGGGAGGAACTGGTGGTGATCTGTAGTTTCTAGCAGGGTTGGGGAGGAACTGGTGATGATCTGTAGTTTCTAGCAGGGTTGGGGAGGAACTGGTGGTGATCTGTAGTTTCTAGCAGGGTTGGGGAGGAACTGGTGGTGATCTGTAGTTTCTAGCAGGGTTGGGGAGGAACTGGTGGTGATCTGTAGTTTCTAGCAGGGTTGGGTGGGAACTGGTGGTGATCTGTAGTTTCTAGCAGGGTTGGGGAGGAACTGGTGATGATCTGTAGTTTCTAGCAGGGTTGGGGAGGAACTGGTGATGATCTGTAGTTTCTAGCAGGGTTGGGGAGGAACTGGTGATGATCTGTAGTTTCTAGCAGGGTTGGGGAGGAACTGGTGATGATCTGGAGTTTCTAAGCAGGGTAGGGGAGGAACTGGTGATGATCTGTAGTTTCTAGCAGGGTTGGGGAGGAACTGGTGATGATCTGTAGTTTCTAGCAGGGTTGGGGAGGAAC
Organism: Salvelinus alpinus; assembly: GCF_045679555.1. Taxonomy (NCBI): domain Eukaryota; kingdom Metazoa; phylum Chordata; class Actinopteri; order Salmoniformes; family Salmonidae; genus Salvelinus; species Salvelinus alpinus. Next base: position 101,664,663 of record NC_092088.1, read on the forward strand.
TGGTCATGATCTGTAGTTTCTAAGCAGGGTTGGGGAGGAACTGGTGATGATCTGTAGTTTCTAGCAGGGTTGGGGAGGAACTGGTGGTGATCTGTAGTTTCTAGCAGGGTTGGGGAGGAACTGGTGATGATCTGTAGTTTCTAGCAGGGTTGGGGAGGAACTGGTGATGATCTGTAGTTTCTAGCAGGGTTGGGGAGGAACTGGTGGTGATCTGTAGTTTCTAGCAGGGTTGGGTGGGAACTGGTGGTGATCTGTAGTTTCTAGCAGGGTTGGGGAGGAACTGGTGATGATCTGTAGTTTCTAGCAGGGTTGGGTGGGAACTAGTGGTGATCTGTAGTTTCTAGCAGGGTTGGGGAGGAACTGGTGATGATCTGTAGTTTCTAGCAGGGTTGGGGAGGAACTGGTGATGATCTGTAGTTTCTAGCAGGGTTGGGGAGGAACTGGTGATGATCTGTAGTTTCTAGCAGGGTTGGGGAGGAACTGGTGATGATCTGTAGTTTCTAGCAGGGTTGGGGAGGAACTGGTGATGATCTGTAGTTTCTAGCAGGGTTGGGGAGGAACTGGTGGTTATCTGTAGTTTCTAGCAGGGTTGGGGAGGAACTGGTGGTGATCTGTAGTTTCTAGCAGGGTTGGGGAGGAACTGGTGATGATCTGTAGTTTCTAGCAGGGTTGGGGAGGAACTGGTGATGATCTGTAGTTTCTAACAGGGTTGGGGAGGAACTGGTGATGATCTGTAGTTTCTAGCAGGGTTGGGGAGGAACTGGTGATGAGCTGTAGTTTCTAGCAGGGTTGGGGAGGAACTGGTGATGATCTGTAGTTTCTAGCAGGGTTGGGGAGGAACTGGTGATGATCTGTAGTTTCTAGCAGGGTTGGGGAGGAACTGGTGATGATCTGTAGTTTCTAGCAGGGTTGGGGAGGAACTGGTGATGATCTGTAGTTTCTAGCAGGGTTGGGGAGGAACTGGTGATGATCTGTAGTTTCTAGCAGGGTTGGGGAGGAACTGGTGATGATCTGTAGTTTCTAACAGGGTTGGGGAGGAACTGGTGATGATCTGTAGTTTCTAGCAGGGTTGGGGAGGAACTGGTGATGATCTGTAGTTTCTAAGCAGGGTTGGGGAGGAACTGGTGATGATCTGTAGTTTCTAGCAGGGTTGGGGAGGAACTGGTGGTGATCTGTAGTTTCTAGCAGGGTTGGGGAGGAACTGGTGGTGATCTGTAGTTTCTAGCAGGGTTGGGTGGGAACTGGTGATGATCTGTAGTTTCTAGCAGGGTTGGGGAGGAACTGGTGGTGGTCTGTAGTTTCTAACAGGGTTGGGGAGGAACTGGTGATGATCTGTAGTTTCTAGCAGGGTTGGGGAGGAACTGGTGGTGATCTGTAGTTTCTAGCAGGGTTGGGGAGGAACTGGTGATGATCTGTAGTTTCTAGCAGGGTTGGGGAGGAACTGGTGATGATCTGTAGTTTCTAGCAGGGTTGGGGAGGAACTGGTGATGATCTGTAGTTTCTAGCAGGGTTGGGGAGGAACTGGTGATGATCTGTAGTTTCTAGCAGGGTTGGGGAGGAACTGGTGATGATCTGTAGTTTCTAGCAGGGTTGGGGAGGAACTGGTGATGATCTGGAGTTTCTAAGCAGGGTTGGGGAGGAACTGGTGATGATCTGTAGTTTCTAACAGGGTTGGGGAGGAACTGGTGATGATCTGTAGTTTCTAGCAGGGTTGGGGAGGAACTGGTGATGATCTGTAGTTTCTAAGCAGGGTTGGGGAGGAACTGGTGATGATCTGTAGTTTCTAAGCAGGGTTGGGGAGGAACTGGTGATGATCTGTAGTTTCTAGCAGGATTGGGGAGGAACTGGTGGTGATCTGTAGTTTCTAGCAGGGTTGGGGAGGAACTGGTGATGATCTGTAGTTTCTAGCAGGGTTGGGGAGGAACTGGTGATGATCTGTAGTTTCTAGCAGGGTTGGGGAGGAACTGGTGATGATCTGTAGTTTCTAGCAGGGTTGGGGAGGAACTGGTGATGATCTGGAGTTTCTAAGCAGGGTTGGGGAGGAACTGGTGATGATCTGTAGTTTCTAGCAGGGTTGGGGAGGAACTGGTGATGATCTGTAGTTTCTAGCAGGGTTGGGGAGGAACTGGTCATGATCTGTAGTTTCTAAGCAGGGTTGGGGAGGAACTGGTGATGATCTGTAGTTTCTAGCAGGGTTGGGGAGGAACTGGTGGTGATCTGTAGTTTCTAGCAGGGTTGGGGAGGAACTGGTGATGATCTGTAGTTTCTAGCAGGGTTGGGGAGGAACTGGTGATGATCTGTAGTTTCTAGCAGGGTTGGGGAGGAACTGGTGGTGATCTGTAGTTTCTAGCAGGGTTGGGTGGGAACTGGTGGTGATCTGTAGTTTCTAGCAGGGTTGGGGAGGAACTGGTGATGATCTGTAGTTTCTAGCAGGGTTGGGTGGGAACTAGTGGTGATCTGTAGTTTCTAGCAGGGTTGGGGAGGAACTGGTGATGATCTGTAGTTTCTAGCAGGGTTGGGGAGGAACTGGTGATGATCTGTAGTTTCTAGCAGGGTTGGGGAGGAACTGGTGATGATCTGTAGTTTCTAGCAGGGTTGGGGAGGAACTGGTGATGATCTGTAGTTTCTAGCAGGGTTGGGGAGGAACTGGTGATGATCTGTAGTTTCTAGCAGGGTTGGGGAGGAACTGGTGGTGATCTGTAGTTTCTAGCAGGGTTGGGGAGGAACTGGTGGTGATCTGTAGTTTCTAGCAGGGTTGGGGAGGAACTGGTGATGATCTGTAGTTTCTAACAGGGTTGGGGAGGAACTGGTGATGATCTGTAGTTTCTAACAGGGTTGGGGAGGAACTGGTGATGATCTGTAGTTTCTAGCAGGGTTGGGGAGGAACTGGTGATGAGCTGTAGTTTCTAGCAGGGTTGGGGAGGAACTGGTGATGATCTGTAGTTTCTAGCAGGGTTGGGGAGGAACTGGTGATGATCTGTAGTTTCTAGCAGGGTTGGGGAGGAACTGGTGATGATCTGTAGTTTCTAGCAGGGTTGGGGAGGAACTGGTGATGATCTGTAGTTTCTAGCAGGGTTGGGGAGGAACTGGTGATGATCTGTAGTTTCTAGCAGGGTTGGGGAGGAACTGGTGATGATCTGTAGTTTCTAACAGGGTTGGGGAGGAACTGGTGATGATCTGTAGTTTCTAGCAGGGTTGGGGAGGAACTGGTGATGATCTGTAGTTTCTAAGCAGGGTTGGGGAGGAACTGGTGATGATCTGTAGTTTCTAGCAGGGTTGGGGAGGAACTGGTGGTGATCTGTAGTTTCTAGCAGGGTTGGGGAGGAACTGGTGGTGATCTGTAGTTTCTAGCAGGGTTGGGTGGGAACTGGTGATGATCTGTAGTTTCTAGCAGGGTTGGGGAGGAACTGGTGGTGGTCTGTAGTTTCTAACAGGGTTGGGGAGGAACTGGTGATGATCTGTAGTTTCTAGCAGGGTTGGGGAGGAACTGGTGGTGATCTGTAGTTTCTAGCAGGGTTGGGGAGGAACTGGTGATGATCTGTAGTTTCTAGCAGGGTTGGGGAGGAACTGGTGATGATATGTAGTTTCTAGCAGGGTTGGGGAGGAACTGGTGATGATCTGTAGTTTCTAGCAGGGTTGGGGAGGAACTGGTGATGATCTGTAGTTTCTAGCAGGGTTGGGGAGGAACTGGTGATGATCTGTAGTTTCTAGCAGGGTTGGGGAGGAACTGGTGATGATCTGGAGTTTCTAAGCAGGGTTGGGGAGGAACTGGTGATGATCTGTAGTTTCTAACAGGGTTGGGGAGGAACTGGTGATGATCTGTAGTTTCTAGCAGGGTTGGGGAGGAACTGGTGATGATCTGTAGTTTCTAAGCAGGGTTGGGGAGGAACTGGTGATGATCTGTAGTTTCTAAGCAGGGTTGGGGAGGAACTGGTGATGATCTGTAGTTTCTAGCAGGATTGGGGAGGAACTGGTGGTGATCTGTAGTTTCTAGCAGGGTTGGGGAGGAACTGGTGATGATCTGTAGTTTCTAGCAGGGTTGGGGAGGAACTGGTGATGATCTGTAGTTTCTAGCAGGGTTGGGGAGGAACTGGTGATGATCTGGAGTTTCTAAGCAGGGTTGGGGAGGAACTGGTGATGATCTGTAGTTTCTAACAGGGTTGGGGAGGAACTGGTGATGATCTGTAGTTTCTAGCAGGGTTGGGGAGGAACCGGTGATGATCTGTGGATTCTAGCAGGGTTGGAGAGGAACTGGTGATGATCTGTAGTTTCTAGCAGGGTTGGGGAGGAACCGGTGATGATCTGTAGTTTCTAAGCAGGGTTGGGGGGGAACTGGTGGTGATCTGTAGTTTCTAGCAGGGTTGGGGAGGAACTGGTGATGATCTGTAGTTTCTAAGCAGGGTTGGGGAGGAACTGGTGATGATCTGTAGTTTCTAGCAGGGTTGGGGAGGAACCGGTGATGATCTGTGGATTCTAGCAGGGTTGGGGAGGAACTGGTGGTGATCTGTAGTTTCTAGCAGGGTTGGGGAGGAACTGGTGGTGATCTGTAGTTTCTAAGCAGGGTTGGGGAGGAACCGGTGATGATCTGTAGTTTCTAACAGGGTTGGGGAGGAACTGGTGGTGATCTGTAGTTTCTAGCAGGGTTGGGGAGGAACTGGTGGTGATCTGTAGTTTCTAGCAGGGTTGGGGAGGAACTGGTGGTGATCTGTAGTTTCTAGCAGGGTTGGAGAGGAACTGGTGATGATCTGTAGTTTCTAGCAGGGTTGGGGAGGAACTGGTGGTGATCTGTAGTTTCTAGCAGGGTTGGGGAGGAACTGGTGATGATCTGTAGTTTCTAGCAGGGTTGGAGAGGAACTGGTGATGATCTGTAGTTTCTAGCAGGGTTGGGGAGGAACTGGTGATGATCTGTAGTTTCTAGCAGGGTTGGGGAGGAACTGGTGATGATCTGTAGTTTCTAGCAGGGTTGGGGAGGAACTGGTGATGATCTGTAGTTTCTAGCAGGGTTGGGGAGGAACTGGTGATGATCTGTAGTTTCTCG
>NC_092088.1:101674700-101714700 GCF_045679555.1 Salvelinus alpinus
TCTGAGTTTCTGAGTCGCGCTCATGTCATGCGACACTTTAGGGTGGACACCCACCTGTCTCACTCAAGGAGAGAAGATATGAACTAGACAAGATGGCGACGTACACGTTGTTGGATTGATGGTTGGTGGTCTCCAGGTTTCAGGTCAGCCAGTTAAGGAGAATCTGGTAGACTAGCAGTAATGCTGCAGCCTCGACACACATCTCTACGGTGTCGGTATGGGTTCCACTCCGGCCTACTGGACTTTGACACAACTTCTCTCTATCGTTCTAATCAATAAAGTCAGAAAAGACAGAATAAAATCTATTAAAATGAATAAGAAACTCAGTGCTTCTTAAAGTGCTATACCGGATATTGCCGGCTGGTGCTGTCCTGAAGCAACGCCTCTGGTTGAACAGAGACGGTTGCAATTTGACACTGTATTCATTTCACACGGCATATGATCCCTTGTAACTTAAATTAACCGTGTTCTGTTATAGAGAGCCCTGACCTTTGTGACGATACAGTGGCAGAACTGACCTGATGACGTGGCCACTAACCCACCGCCACAGCTGTGTACTGTACATATAAATAATACAGGGGCAGTACATACCATGGCTGCTGGTGTACATACCCTCCCCTCTTCTCTTCTCGTTCTACTGTAGCTAGAGTCTCCTTCCTCCTCCTCCCCTCTTCTCTTTCTACTGTAGCTAGAGTCTCCTTCCTCCCCTCTTCTCTTCTCTTTCTACTGTAGCTAGAGTCTCCTTCCTCCCCTCCCCTCTTCTCTTTCTACTGTAGCTAGAGTCTCCTTCCTCCTCCTCCCCTCTTCTCTTCTCTTTCTACTGTAGCTAGAGTCTCCTTCCTCCTCCTCCCCTCTTCTCTTTCTACTGTAGCTAGAGTCTCCTTCCTCCCCTCTTCTCTTCTCTTTCTACTGTAGCTAGAGTCTCCTTCCTCCCCTCCCCTCTTCTCTTTCTACTGTAGCTAGAGTCTCCTTCCTCCTCCTCCCCTCTTCTCTTTCTACTGTAGCTAGAGTCTCCTTCCTCCCCTCTTCTCTTCTCTTTCTACTGTAGCTAGAGTCTCCTTCCTCCCCTCCCCTCTTCTCTTTCTACTGTAGCTAGAGTCTCCTTCCTCCTCCTCCCCTCTTCTCTTCTCTTTCTACTGTAGCTAGAGTCTCCTTCCTCCTCTTCCCCTCTTCTCGTTCTACTGTAGCTAGAGTCTCCTTCCTCCTCTTCCCCTCTTCTCTTCTCTTTCTACTGTAGTTAGAGTCTCCTTCCTCCTCCTCCCCTCTTCTCTTTCTACTGTAGCTAGAGTCTCCTTCCTCCTCCTCCCCTCTTCTCGTTCTACTGTAGCTAGAGTCTCCTTCCTCCTCCTCCCGTCTTCTCTTTCTACTGTAGATAGTCTCCTTCCTCCCCTTCCTCTCTTCTCTTCTCGTTCTACTGTAGCTAGAGTCTACTTCCTCCTCTTCCCCTCTTCTCTTCTCGTTCTACTGTAGCTAGAGTCTCCTTCCTCCCCTCCCCTTCCCCTCTTCTCTTCTCGTTCTACTGTAGCTAGAGTCTACTTCCTCCTCTTCCCCTCTCCTCTTCTCTTTCTACTGTAGCTAGTCTCCTTCCTCCCCTATTCTCTTCTTGTTCTACTGTAGCTAGAGTCTCCTTCCTCCTCCCCTCTTCTCTTTCTACTGTAGTTAGTCTCCTTCCTCCCTCCCCTCTTCTCTTTCTACTGTAGCTAGAGTCTCCTTCCTCCTCCTTCCCTCTTCTCTTTCTACTGTAGTTAGAGTCTCCTTCCTCCTCTTCCCCTCTTCTCTTTCTACTGTAGCTATAGTCTCCTTCCTCCCCTGTTCTCTTCTCTTTCTACTGTAGCTAGAGTCTCCTTCCTCCCCTTCCCTCTTCTCTTTCTACTGCAGCTAGAGTCTCCTTCCTCCCCTCTTCTCTTTCTACTGTAGCTAGAGTCTCCTTCCTCCCCTCTTCTCTTCTCTTTCTACTGTAGTTAGGGTCTCCTTCCTCCTCCTCCCCTCTTCTCTTCTCTTTCTACTGTAGCTAGAGTATCCTTCCTCCTCTTCCCCTCTTCTCGTTCTACTGCAGCTAGAGTCTCCTTCCTCCTCCCCTCTTCTCTTTCTACTGTAGTTAGAGTCTCCTTCCTCCCCTCCCCTCTTCTCTTTCTACTTTAGTTAGAGTCTCCTTCCTCCTCCTCCCCTCTTCTCTTTCTACTGTAGTTAGAGTCTCCTTCCTCCCCTTCCCTCTTCTCTTCTACTGTAGTTAGGGTCTCCTTCCTCCTCCTCCCCTCTTCTCGTTTTACTGTAGTTAGAGTCTCCTTCCTCCCCTTCCCTCTTCTCTTTCTACTGTAGCTAGAGTCTCCTTCCTCCCCTCTTCTCTTCTCGTTCTACTGTAGCTAGAGTCTCCTTCCTCCCCTCTTCTCTTCTCTTCTCGTTCTACTGTAGCTAGAGTCTCCTTCCTCCACTCTTCTCTTCTCGTTCTACTGTAGCTAGAGTCTCCTTCCTCCTCCTCCCCTCTTCTCTTTCTACTGTAGCTAGTCTCCTTCCTCCCCTCCCCTCCCCTCTTCTCTTCTCTTTCTACTGTAGCTAGAGTCTCCTTCCTCCTCCTCCCCTCTTCTCTTTCTACTGTAGCTAGAGTCTCCTTCCTCCCCTCCCCTCTTCTCTTCTCTTTCTACTGTAGCTAGAGTCTCCTTCCTCCTCCTCCCCTCTTCTCTTCTCTTTCTACTGTAGCTAGAGTCTCCTTCCTCCCCTTCCCCTCTTCTCTTTCTACTGTAGCTAGAGTCTCCTTCCTCCTCCTCCCCTCTTCTCTTTCTACTGTAGCTAGAGTCTCCTTCCTCCTCTCCCCTCTTCTCTTCTCTTTCTACTGCAGCTAGAGTCTCCTCCCTCCTCCCCTCTTCTCTTCCTAGTTTTAAAAAAGTTTTCAAAAAAAGCTCAGTGAGAGTGAAAAAAATACAATGAAATATACATTTGTCTTTCTCTCTCTCTCGCTTCTCCTTAATTTGTTCAAAACCGTTCAAATATTGTCTTTCTCACTCTTTGAGTCAACTTCTCACCACATGTTATGAGCTGCAGTGCTCCGCTAACACAGTAGCTTATGCTTTCAGCACTCTGATTCAGAGGGGTTGGGTTAAATGCTGAAGGCACATTTCAGTTGAATACATTCAGTTGGACAACTGACGAGGTATCCCCTTTTCCCCTTTCCCTATATTAATTATACGATCCTTTGATTGGGTGGACAACATGTCAGTTCATGCTGCAAGAGCTCTGACAGATTGGAAGACATCCTCCGGGACGTCTTTACTGTGTAAGTCTATGGAAAGGGGGTGAGAACCATGAGCCTCCTATGTTTTGTATTGAAGTCACTGTATCCAGAGGAGGACGGAAGCTAGCTGTCCTCCGGCTACACCATGGTGCTACCCTACAGAGTGCTGTTGAGGCTACTGTCGACCTTCATTACAAAACAGTGTGTTTTAATCAGGTGTTTGGTAACGTGAATATATTTAGTATCTAAAAAGGATAACTTTTTTAATATTTCACTATTTCTATTGTCATGAAATTCACTGAGGAGGATGGTCCTCCCCTTCCTCCTTTGAGGAGCCACCACTGATGTGCTTCACATGACAGAGAGAGAGACATGACACGTTCTTCACATGACAGAGAGATGGAGAGACTGACACGTGCTTCACATGACAGAGAGATGGAGAGACATGACACATTCTTCACATGACAGAGAGATGGAGAGACTGACATGTGCGTCACATGACAGAGAGATGGAGAGACTGACATGTGCTTCACATGACAGAGAGATGGAGAGACTGACATGTGCTTCACATGACAGAGAGATGGAGAGACATGACACATTCTTCACATGACAGAGAGATGGAGAGACTGACATGTGTTTCACATGACAGAGAGATGGAGAGACATGACACGTCCTTCACATGACAGAGAGATGGAGAGACTGACATGTGCTTCACATGACAGAGAGATGGAGAGACTGACATGTGCTTCACATGACAGAGAGATGGAGAGACTGACACATTCTTCACATGACAGAGAGATGTAGAGACTGACACATTCTTCACATGACAGAGAGATGGAGAGACATGACACATTCTTCACATGACAGAGAGATGGAGAGACATGACACATTCTTCACATGACAGAGAGATGGAGAGACATGACACATTCTTCACATGACAGAGAGATGGAGAGGAGAGGAGTCACATGACAGAGAGATGGAGAGGAGAGGAGTCACATGACAGAGAGATAGAGAGGAGAGGAGTCACATGACCCTGCTGTAAAGGTCTGCATTCCAAAGTCCACTATATAGGGCCTAGGGTGTCAGTGGAGCAGCAGGGTATTGCAGTAAATGAGATATCTCACTGGGACCACTATATAGGGCCTAGGGTGTCAGTGGAGCAGCAGGGTATTACAGTAAATGAGATATCTCACTGGGACCAGTTAACATTAATAACAGACTCACACTGACTCAGACTTTTGTGGTCAAGGACTCTGGTTGGCGCAATGGCAGACACTCACCACAGGGGGCACAGCAAATGAGGTTAATATGAAAGGTGGGGGCTGTGTGTGCAGGGTCTATGAGAGAGAGAGAGAGAGAACAACCACCTAAAACCTAAAAGGAAGCGATTCCCAAACCTTCCATAACAAAGCCATCACCTACAGAGAGATGAACTTGGAGAAGAGTCCCCTAAGCAAGCTGGTCCTAGGGCTCTGTTCACAAACACAAACACACCCCACAGAGCCCCAGGACAACAGCACAATTAGACCCAACCAAATCATGAGAAAACAAAAAGATAATTACTTGACACATTGGAAAGAATTAACAAAAAAACAGAGCAAACTAGAATGCTATTTGGCCCTAAACAGAGAGTACACAGTGGCAGAATACCTGACCACTGTGACTGACCCAAACTTAAGGAAAGCTTTGACTATGTACAGACTCAGTGAGCATAGCCTTGCTATTGAGAAAGGCCGCCGTAGGCAGACATGGCTCTCAAGAGAAGACAGGCTATGTGCACACTGCCCACAAAATGAGGTGGAAACTGAGCTGCACTTCCTAACCTCCTGCCCAATGTATGACCATATTAGAGAGACATATTTCCCTCAGATTACACAGATCCACAAAGAATTTGAAAACAAATCCAATTTTGATAAACTCCCATATCTACTGGGAGAAATTCCACAGTGTGCCATCACAGCAGCAAGATTTGTGACCTGTTGCCACAAGAAAAGGGCAACCAGTGAAGAACAAACACCATTGTAAATACAACCCATATTTATGCTTATTTATTTTAACTTGTGTGCTTTATCCATTTGTACATTGTTACAACACTGTATATATATATAATATAACATTTGTAATGTCTTTATTGTTTTGAAACTTCTGTATGTGTAATGTTTACTGTTAATTTGTATTGTTTATTTCACTTTTGTATAATATCTACCTCACTTGCTTTGGCAATGTTAACACATGTTTCCCATGCCAATAAAGCCCCTTGAATTGAATTGAATTGAATTGAATTGAGAGAGAGAGAGAGAGAGAGAGAGAGAGAGAGAGAGAGAGAGAGAGAGAGAGAGAGAGAGAGAGAGAGAGAGAGAGAGAGAGAGAGAGAGAGAGAGAGAGAGAGAGAGAGAGAGAGAGAGAGAGAGAGAGAGAGAGAGAGAGAGAGAGAGAGAGAGAGAGAGAGAGAGAGAGAGAGAGAGAGAGAGAGAGAGAGAGAGAGAGAGAGAGAGATGGAAAGCAGCATAAATTGAGCTAATCTCCTAATGAAACTCACAATGAGCAATTCTCAGAATTGAACAGGCCTCCCATTCAAGTCAATGGTGGGATAATGGGTGGACTGGTGGCCACTGTGAGTTTACCCATAAGAACAAAGCAGGAAGTAAAAGCAGGAAGTTTCTCCATGGAAATATAATCCATATTACAGGGAATATAACACCAAAACACCCTTTCCAGCCTCTCCACTTCCTACTGGGACCATCAGGCTGTTTACTCAGTGACCCCTGACTCTGTCCCCTAACTAGTCCATATATCCTTATATTTACTCAGTGTTCCCTGACTCTGTCCCCTAACTAGTCCATATATCCTTATATTTACTCAGTGTCCCCTGACTCTGTCCCCTAACTAGTCCATATATTTACTCAGTGTTCCCTGACTCTGTCCCCTAACTAGTTCATATATTTATATATTTACTCAGTGTCCCCTGACTCTGTCCCCTAACTAGTTAATATATTTACTCAGTGTCCCCTGACTCTGTCCCCTAACTAGTTCATATATTTACTCAGTGTTCCCTGACTCTGTCCCCTAACTAGTTCATATATTTATATATTTACTCAGTGTCCCCTGACTCTGTCCCCTAACTAGTTAATATATTTACTCCGTGTCCCCTGACTCTGTCCCCTAACTAGTTAATATATTTACTCCGTGTCCCCTGACTCTGTCCCCTAACTAGTTCATATATTTACTCCGTGTCCCCTGACTCTGTCCCCTAACTAGTCCATATATTTACTCCGTGTCCCCTGACTCTGTCCCCTAACTAGTTCATATATTTACTCTGTGTCCCCTGACTCTGTCCCCAAAATAGTCCATATATTTAATTAAGCAAAGCCAGTTCAAACAGGAAACTCAAGTGTTTGCATCAGCTGAAAGCTGCCTTCAATTGATTAATACTGGTAATAATAATTGATTCATTGCTCTGCCAGTGAGCCCCCTCTGAAGGAGCAGAGCCTAACACAGACCTGAAATGTTCTCAGTGCTGACAAGAATGAGAGGGAACATTGAACACAACCTGAGAGGGAACATTGAACACAACGAGAGAGGGAACATTGAACACAACCTGAGAGGGAACATTGAACACAACCTGAGAGGGAACATTGAACACAACCTGAGATTAAACATTGAACACAACCTGAGAGGAAACATTGAACACAACCTGAGATTAAACATTGAACACAACCTGAGAGGAAACATTGAACACAACCTGAGAGGGAACATTGAACACAACCTGAGAGGGAACATTGAACACAACCTGAGATTAAACATTGAACACAACCTGAGAGGGAACATTGAACACAACCTGAGATTAAACATTGAACACAACCTGAGAGGGAACATTGAACACAACCTGAGATTAAACATTGAACACAACCTGAGAGGGAACATTGAACACAACGAGAGAGGGAACATTGAACACAACCTGAGATTAAACATTGAACACAACCTGAGAGGGAACATTGAACACAACCTGAGATTAAACATTGAACACAACCTGAGAGGAAACATTGAACACAACCTGAGATTAAACATTGAACACAACCTGAGAGGAAACATTGAACACAACCTGAGAGGGAACATTGAACACAACCTGAGATTAAACATTGAACACAACCTGAGATTAAACATTGAACACAACCTGAGAGGGAACATTGAACACAACCTGAGATTAAACATTGAACACAACCTGAGAGGAAACATTGAACACAACCTGAGAGGGAACATTGAACACAACCTGAGATTAAACATTGAACACAACCTGAGAGGAAACATTGAACACAACCTGAGAGGAAACATTGAACACAACCTGAGATTAAACATTGAACACAACCTGAGAGGGAACATTGAACACAACCTGAGAGGAAACATTGAACACAACCTGAGATTAAACATTGAACACAACCTGAGAGGGAACATTGAACACAACGAGAGGGAACATTGAACACAACCTGAGATGGAACATTGAACACAACCTGAGAGGAAACATTGAACACAACCTGAGAGGGAACATTGAACACAACCTGAGATTAAACATTGAACACAACCTGAGAGGGAACATTGAACACAACGAGAGGGAACATTGAACACAACCTGAGATGGAACATTGAACACAACCTGAGAGGAAACATTGAACACAACCTGAGAGGGAACATTGAACACAACCTGAGAGGAAACATTGAACACAACGAGAGGGAACATTGAACACAACCTGAGAGGAAACATTGAACACAACTTGAGAGGGAACATTGAACACAACCCGAGAGGGAACATTGAACACAACCCGAGAGGGAACATTGAACACAACCCGAGAGGGAACATTGAACACAACCTGAGAGGAAACATTGAACACAACCTGAGAGGGAACATTGAACACAACCTGAGAGGAAACATTGAACACAACCTGAGAGGGAACATTGAACACAACCCGAGAGGGAACATTGAACACAACCTGAGAGGGAACATTGAACACAACCTGAGAGGAAACATTGAACACAACCTGAGAGGGAACATTGAACACAACCTGAGAGGAAACATTGAATACAACCTGAGAGGGAACATTGAACACAACCTGAGAGGAAACATTGAACACAACGAGAGGGAACATTGAACACAACCTGAGAAGGAACATTGAACACAACCTGAGAGGGAACATTGAACACAACCTGAGAGGGAACATTGAACACAACCTGAGAGGAAACATTGAACACAACCTGAGAGGAAACATTGAACACAACGAGAGGGAACATTGAACACAACCTGAGAGGGAACATTGAACACAACCTGAGAGGGAACATTGAACACAACGAGAGGGAACATTGAACACAACCTGAGAAGGAACATTGAACACAACCTGAGAGGGAACATTGAACACAACCTGAGAGGGAACATTGAACACAACCTGAGAGGAAACATTGAACACAACCTGAGAGGGAACATTGAACACAACCTGAGAGGAAACATTGAATACAACCTGAGAGGGAAACACTGAACACAACCTGAGAGGGAACATTGAACACAACCTGAGAGGGAACATTGAACACAACCTGAGAGGGAACATTGACCACAACCTGAGAGGGAAACATTGAACACAACCTGAGAGGGAAACATTGAACACAACCTGAGAGGAAGCATTGAACACAACTTGAGAGGGAACATTGAACACAACCTGAGAGAGAACATTGAACACAACCTGAGAGGGGACATTGAACACAACCTGAGAGGGAACATTGAACACAACCTGAGAGGAAACATTGAACACAACCTGAGAGGGAACATTGAACACAACCTGAGAGGGAACATTGAACACAACCTGAGAGGGAACATTGAACACAACCTGAGATGGAACATTGAACACAACCTGAGAGGGAGCATTGAACACAACCTGAGAGGGAACATTGAACACAACCTGAGAGGGAACATTGAACACAACCTGAGAGGGAACATTGAACACAACCAGAGAGGGAACATTGAACACAACCTGAGAGGAAACATTGAACACAACCCGAGAGGGAACATTGAATACAACCTGAGAGGGAACATTGAACACAACCTGAGAGGGAACATTGAACACAACCTGAGATGGAACATTGAACACAACCTGAGAGGAAACATTGAACACAACCTGAGAGGAAACATTGAACACAACCTGAGAGGGAACATTGAACACAACCTGAGAGGGAACATTGAACACAACCTGAGAGGGAACATTGAATACAACCTGAGAGGGAACATTGAACACAACCCGAGAGGGAACATTGAACACAACCCGAGATGGAACATTGAACACAACCCGAGAGGGAACATTGAACACAACCCGAGAGGGAACATTGAACACAACCTGAGAGGGAACATTGAACACAACCTGAGAGGAAACATTGAACACAACCTGAGAGGGAACATTGAACACAACCTGAGAGGGAACATTGAACACAACCTGAGAGGGAACATTGAACACAACCTGAGAGGGAACATTGAACAGAACCTGAGAAGGAACATTGAATACAACCTGAGAGGGAACATTGAACACAACCCGAGAGGGAACATTGAACACAACCCGAGATGGAACATTGAACACAACCCGAGAGGGAACATTGAACACAACCTGAGAGGGAACATTGAACACAACCTGCGAGGGAACATTGAACACAACCTGAGAGGGAACATTGAACACAACCTGAGAGGGAACATTGAACACAACCCGAGAGGGAACATTGAACACAACCCGAGAGGGAACATTGAACACAACCCGAGAGGGAACATTGAACACAACCAGAGAGGAAACATTGAACACAACCTGAGAGGAAACATTGAACACAACCTGAGAGGAAACATTGAACACAACCTGAGAGGGAACATTGAACACAACCTGAGAGGAAACATTGAACACAACCTGAGAGGAAACATTGAACACAACCTGAGAGGGAACATTGAACACAACCTGAGAGGAAACATTGAACACAACCTGAGAGGGAAACATTGAACACAACCTGAGATGGAACATTGAACACAACCTGAGAGGGAACATTGAACACAACCTGAGAGGAAACATTGAACACAACCTGAGAGGGAACATTGAACACAACCTGAGATGGAAACATTGAACACAACCTGAGAGGGAAGCATTGAACACAACCTGAGAGGGAACATTGAACACAACCTGAGAGGAAACATTGAACACAACCTGAGAGGGAAGCATTGAACACAACCTGAGAGGGAACATTGAACACAACCTGAGAAGGAACATTGAACACAACCTGAGATGGAACATTGAACACAACCTGAGAGGGAACATTGAACACAACCTGAGAAGGAACATTGAACACAACCTGAGAAGGAACATTGAACACAACCTGAGAGGGAACATTGAACACAACCTGAGATGGAAACATTGAACACAACCTGAGAGGGAAGCATTGAACACAACCTGAGAGGGAACATTGAACACAACCTGAGAGGAAACATTGAACACAACCTGAGCAGGAACATTGAACACAACCTGAGATGGAAACATTGAACACAACCTGAGAGGGAAGCATTGAACACAACCTGAGAGGGAACATTGAACACAACCTGAGAGGAAACATTGAACACAACCTGAGAGGGAAGCATTGAACACAACCTGAGAGGGAACATTGAACACAACCTGAGAGGGAACGTTGAACACAACCTGAGAGGGAAACATTGAACACAACCTGAGAGGAAACATTGAACACAACCTGAGAGGGAAGCATTGAACACAACCTGAGAGGGAACATTGAACACAACCTGAGAGGGAAACGTTGAACACAACCTGAGAGGGAAACATTGAACACAACCTGAGAGGAAACATTGAACACAACCTGAGAGGGAAGCATTGAACACAACCTGAGAGGGAAACATTGAACACAACCTGAGAGGGAAACATTGAACACAACCTGAGAGGAAACATTGAACACAACCTGAGAGGGAAGCATTGAACACAACCTGAGAGGGAACATTGAACACAACCTGAGATGGAACATTGAACACAACGAGAGGGAACATTGAACACAACCTGAGAGGGAACATTGAACACAACCTGAGATGGAAACATTGAACACAACCTGAGAGGAAACATTGAACACAACCTGAGATGAAACATTGAACACAACCTGAGAGGGAACATTGAACACAACCTGAGAGGGAACATTGAACACAACCTGAGAGGGAAACATTGAACACAACCTGATAGGAAACATTGAACACAACCTGAGAGGGAAACATTGAACACAACCTGAGAGGAAACATTGAACACAACCATAGACTTTCCAAAAGGAAATGATGCACGGTGATGATTTCCATCTGATTGGATTAGCTCTACCAAGGCTACATTTCCACATGTGTAAAACCCACCCTACCGTCATACCTTTCTTGCAGTAAGACCAGCACTGACTGAGCTGATAGAAAACGTTTTACTTCAAATCAAATCAAATGTATTTATATAGCCCTTCGTACATCAGCTGATATCTCAAAGTGCTGTACAGAAACCCAGCCTAAAACCCCAAACAGCAAGCAATGCAGGTGTAGAAGCACGGTGTCTGTCCTTCACTGTTAGCCAGCCTTGTTTACTCACCCCTGAAGTTCCCCTGTCCTTCACTGTTAGCCAGCCTTGTTTACTAACCCCTGAAGTTCCCCTGTGCTTCACTGTTAGCCAGCCTTGTTAACAAACCCCTGAAGTTTCCCTGTCCTTCACTGTTAGCCAGCCTTGTTTACTCACCCCTGAAGTTCCCCTGTCCTTCACTGTTAACCAGCCTTGTTTACTAACCCCTGAAATGCACCTGTCCTTCACTGTTAGCCAGCCTTGTTAATAACAAACCCCTGAAGTTCCCCTGTCCTTCACTGTCAGCCAGCCTTGTTTACTCACCCCAACACTGTGTTCCTGACCTGTACTCCCCAGCTGAACCAGCTATTGTCCATTTGTTCTATTTGTCTGTACTGAGAAAACCGCCAAAGCTCAACTCTGATGTGTATCACTTAGCTGATAACAGAGACCTAAGAACTGTTGAATCTACCTGTTAGACAACTAGGTAAACTAACACCAACACTGACCACAGCCGTACACTGTTTAAGGGACCTCAGCACTGCTGCTCTACATTCCCCAGCCCTGCTGCCCTACATTCCCCAGACCTGCTGCCCTACATCCCCCAGCCCTGCTGCCCTACATTCCCCAGCACCTCTGCCATACATCCCCCAGCCCTGCTGCCCTACATTCCCCAGCACCTCTGCCCTACATTCCCCAGCCCTGCTGCCCTACATTCCCCAGCCCTGCTGCCCTACATCCCCCAGCCCTGCTGCCCTACATTCCCCAGCACTGCTGCCCTACATACCCCAGCCCTGCTGCCCTACATTCCCCAGCCCTGCTGCCCTACATTCCCCAGCCCTGCTGCCCTACATTCCCCAGCCCTGCTGCCCTACATTCCCCAGACCTGCTGCCCTACATTTCCCAGCCCTGCTGCCCTACATTCCCCAGCCCTGCTGCCCTACATTCCCCAGCCCTGCTGCCCTACATTCCCCAGCCCTGCTGCCCTACATTCCCCAGACCTGCTGCCCTACATTTCCCAGCCCTGCTGCCCTACATTCCCAAGCATTACTGCCCTACATTCCCCAGCCCTGCTGCCCTACATTCCCCAGCCCTGCTGCCCTACATTCCCCAGACCTGCTGCCCTACATTTCCCAGCCCTGCTGCCCTACATTCCCAAGCATTACTGCCCTACATTCCCCAGCCCTGCTGCCCTACATTCCCCAGCCCTGCTGCCCTACGTCCCCCATCACCGTTCTCCTTCCCCATCCTCCCAGCTAAACAGACGGCTTTGCTCTTCTGTCTGCACTGAGAACCTCAACCCTGCACGGTGTTCATCATCACTGAGCTAATAACTCAGACCAGAAGATACTAGCTCAGCAAACAGACTGTATAAATCATACTCCCATCCGGCCTGGACCAGCATGAGGAGAACCGTGCATCATGGGAGGATAGGACTGTGTATGAGGTCATATAGGAGCTGACACAGACCAGCCTCCCTGTTGTAGCAGTCAGAACCTGCATCAGATAATGACAGGGGGGGAGGAGGCCTGTAACTCCACTGAGAATGGAAGACTGAGGGAGACGGAGTAGAGACAACAAATAACGTTCTCTTTCACTAGTCTCACCCCCCCCCCCTTGCATCCTAGAACCACAGGAGGATCATAATAAACATGATGGGGTCAAATGTCAAGACAGACCACCAGTCAGGTCAGATAGACAGTCTGAGAACGTATTCTGTCTGTCTGTGCATGTGTGTCTCTGTGTGTGTGTGTCTCTGTGTGTGTGTGTCTCTGTGTGTGTGTGTGTGTGTGTGCGTGCGTGTAAGTGTGCGTGTGCGTGTGTGTGTGTGTGTGCGTGCGGCCGTGTGCTTGCACTGTATAGGGAATAGGGTGCCGTTTGGTACTCAGCCTCGGTTCACAACCACACTGGATTTAGTTCCTCGTGGTTTCAGAGGCTCTTTCTGAATAACAGTTTTGTCAACGTAAAGAGTTTTATAAAGAGTTTTATCTCTCACCTGTAAATAGTGTAGTAACCTATAGGTTGTGATTGTGGCAAAATAAGTAGGCTTTGTTAGTGAGACAGTTAAAGAAGACACTAGACGTTATAGAAGACATTAGAAGTAATAGAAGACACTAGAAGTTATAGAAGACACTAGAAGTTATAGAAGACACTAGAAGTTGTAGAAGACATTAGAAGTTATAGAAGACACTAGAAGTTATAGAAGACACTAGAAGTTATAGAAGACACTAGAAGTTATAGAAGTTATAGAAGACACTAGAAGTTATAGAAGTTATAGAAGACACTAGAAGTTATAGAAGACACTAGAAGTTATAGAAGACACTAGAAGTTATAGAAGACACTAGAAGTTATAGAAGATACTAGGAGTTGTAGAAGTTGTAGAAGACACTAGAAGTTGTAGAAGTTATAGAAGACACTAGAAGTTTTAGAAGTTATAGAAGACACTAGAAGTTATAGAAGACACTAGAAGTTATAGAAGACACTAGAAGTTATAGAAGACACTAGAAGTTATAGAAGACACTAGAAGTTATAGAAGTTATAGAAGACACTAGAAGTTATAGAAGTTGTAGAAGTTACAGAAGACACTAGAAGTTATAGAAGTTATAGAAGACACTAGAAGTTATAGACGACACTAGAAGTTATAGAAGTTATAGAAGACACTAGAAGTTATAGAAGACACTAGAAGTTATAGAAGACACTGGAAGTTATAGAAGTTATAGAAGACACTGGAAGTTATAGAAGACACTAGAAGTTATAGAAGACACTAGAAGTTATATAAGACACTAGAAGTTATAGAAGACACTAGAAGGTGTAGAAGTTATAGAAGACACTAGAAGTTATAGAAGACACTAGAAGTTATAGAAGACACTAGAAGTTATAGAAGACACTAGAAGTTATAGAAGACACTAGAAGTTATAGAAGACACTAGACGTTATAGAAGACACGAAGTTATAGAAGATACTAGAAGTTGTAGAAGTTATAGAAGACACTAGAAGTTTTAGAAGTTATAGAAGACACTAGAAGTTATAGAAGACACTAGAAGTTATAGAAGACACTAGAAGTTATAGAAGTTGTAGAAGTTATAGAAGACACTAGAAGTTATAGAAGTTATAGAAGACACTGGAAGTTATAGAAGACACTAGAAGTTATAGACGACACTAGAAGTTATAGAAGTTATAGAAGACACTAGAAGTGATAGAAGTTATAGAAGACACTAGAAGTTATAGAAGACACTAGAAGTTATAGAAGTTATAGAAGACACTAGAAGTTATAGAAGACACTAGAAGTTATAGAAGACACTAGAAGTTATATAAGACACTAGAAGTTGTAGAAGTTATAGAAGACACTAGAAGTTATAGAAGACACTATAAGTTGTAGAAGTTATAGAAGACACTAGAAGTTATAGAAGACACTAGAAGTTATAGAAGTTATAGAAGACACTAGAAGTTATAGAAGACACTAGAAGTTATAGAAGTCACTAGAAGTTATAGAAGTTATAGAAGACACTAGAAGTTATAGAAGACACTAGAAGTTATAGAAGACACTAGAAGTTATAGAAGACACTAGAAGTTATAGAAGACACTAGAAGTTATAGAAGACACTAGAAGTTATAGAAGTCACTAGAAGTTATAGAAGTTATAGAAGTTGTAGAAGTTATAGAAGACACTAGAAGTTATAGAAGACACTAGAAGTTATAGAAGTTATAGAAGACACTAGAAGTTATAGAAGACACTGGAAGTTATAGAAGTCACTAGAAGTTATAGAAGTTATAGAAGACACTAGAAATTATAGAAGACACTAGAAGTTATAGAAGACACTAGCAGTTATAGAAGACACTAGAAGTTATAGAAGACACTAGATGTTATAGAAGTCACTAGAAGTTATAGAAGTTATAGGAGACACTAGAAGTTATAGAAGTCACTAGAAGTTGTAGAGGTTATAGAAGACACTAGAAGTTATATACGTCACTAGAAGTTATAGAAGTTATAGAAGACACTAGAAGTTATATAAGTAATTGAAGTTATAGAAGTTATAGAAGTTATAGAAGACACTAGAAGTTATAGAAGTAATTGAAGTTATAGAAGACACTAGAAGTTATAGAAGAGATTAGAAGTTATAGAAAACACTAGAAGTTATAGAAGACACTAGACACACACAGCCTTGTTTACTAACCCCAACACTATTATCCTGTCTCAATCTAATGCGTCAAAAACTTTTAAGATCAGTGAGGGAAAACAATTAACAAGGTTGGCTGACAATGAAGGACCGGGGAACATCAGGGGTTAGTTAACAAGGTTGGCTGACAATGAAGGACCGGGGAACATCAGGGGTTAGTTAACAAGGTTGGCTAACAGTGAAGGACCGGGGAACATCAGGGGTTAGTTAACAAGGTTGGCTGACTCAGATTCTCTCGGTTGAGTCATGAGAATGAGAAGAGAAAGAAATGGATTGAAGAAAAGAGACACATCCTCAGACTGTTGAATGCTCTCGCAGTTTATTGTGAAACGTGTCCACTCAAATGTCCTGGTCAGGCTTTGTTAACACTGTGTAGGTCTCACACACACACACACGCACGCACGCAGGCGCACACACACACACACACACGCACGCACGCACGCACGCACACGCACACGCACACATACACGCACACATACACATACACATACACATACACACAAACACACAAACACACGGACACATTCCTCTACTCTGTTCATACAATCAGAAAAGGTTTAGTCTGCCATGTGTTGTGTTTGAAATGTGATGCCGAAGTAGACTGAGATAACAAGAATAAGCTGGACGGACGGTCAATGTCTTTCAGTCCCCCCTCTGAAACAAGCTGGACGGAGGGTCAATATCCTTCAGTTCCCCTCTGAAACAAGCTGGACGGACAGTCAATATCCTTCAGTCCCCCTCTGAAACAAGCTGGACGGACGGTCAATATCCTTCAGTTCCCCCCTCTGAAACAAGCTGGACGGACGGTCAATATCCTTCAGTTCCCCCTCTGAAACAAGCTGGACGGACGGTCAATATCCTTCAGTCCCCCTCTGAAACAAGCTGGACGGACAGTCAATATCCTTCAGTTCCCCCTCTGAAACAAGCTGGACGGACAGTCAATATCCTTCAGTTCCCCCTCTGAAACAAGCTGGACGGACAGTCAATATCCTTCAGTTCCCCTCTGAAACAAGCTGGACGGACGGTCAATATCCTTCAGTTCCCCTCTGAAACAACCTGGACGGACGGTCAATATCCTTCAGTTCCCCCTCTGAAACAAGCTGGACGGACAGTCAATATCGTTCAGTTCCCCTCTGAAACAAGCTGGACGGACGGTCAATATCCTTCAGTTCCCCTCTGAAACAAGCTGGACGGACAGTCAATATCCTTCAGTCCCCCTCTGAAACAAGCTGGACGGACAGTCAATATCCTTCAGTTCCCCCTCTGAAACAAGCTGGACGGACAGTCAATATCCTTCAGTTCCCCTCTGAAACAAGCTGGACGGACAGTCAATATCCTTCAGTTCCCCCTCTGAAACAAGCTGGACGGACAGTCAATATCCTTCAGTTCCCCCTCTGAAACAAGCTGGACGGACAGTCAATATCCTTCAGTTCCCCCTCTGAAACAAGCTGGACGGACAGTCAATATCCTTCAGTTCCCCTCTGAAACAAGCTGGACGGACAGTCAATATCCTTCAGTCCCCCCTCTGAAACAAGCTGGACGGACAGTCAATATCGATCAGTCCCCCTCTGAAACAAGCTGGACGGACAGTCAATATCGATCAGTCCCCCTCTGAAACAAGCTGGACGGACAGTCAATATCGTTCAGTTCCCCCTCTGAAACAAGCTGGACGGACAGTCAATATCCTTCAGTCCCCTCTGAAACAAGCTGGACGGACAGTCAATATCCTTCAGTCCCCCCTCTGAAACAAGCTGGACGGACAGTCAATATCGATCAGTCCCCCTCTGAAACAAGCTGGACGGACAGTCAATATCGATCAGTCCCCCTCTGAAACAAGCTGGACGGACAGTCAATATCGATCAGTCCCCCTCTGAAACAAGCTGGACGGACAGTCAATATCGATCAGTCCCCCTCTGAAACAAGCTGGACGGACAGTCAATATCGATCAGTCCCCCTCTGAAACAAGCTGGACGGACAGTCAATATCGTTCAGTTCCCCCTCTGAAACAAGCTGGACGGACAGTCAATATCCTTCAGTCCCCTCTGAAACAAGCTGGACGTACAGTCAATATCCTTCAGTCCCCCCTCTGAAACAAGCTGGACGGACAGTCAATATCGATCAGTCCCCCTCTGAAACAAGCTGGACGGACAGTCAATATCCTTCAGTCCCCCCTCTGAAACAAGCTGGACGGACAGTCAATATCGATCAGTTCCCCTCTGAAACAAGCTGGACGGACAGTCAATATCGATCAGTTCCCCTCTGAAACAAGCTGGACGGACAGTCAATATCGTTCAGTCCCCCCTCTGAAACAAGCTGGACGGACGGTCAATATCTTTCAGTTCCCCTCTGAAACAAGCTGGACGTACAGTCAATATCCTTCAGTTCCCCCTCTGAAACAAGCTGGACGGACGGTCAATATCCTTCAGTTCCCCTCTGAAACAAGCTGGACGTACAGTCAATATCGATCAGTCCCCCTCTGAAACAAGCTGGACGGACGGTCAATATCGTTCAGTTCCCCTCTGAAACAAGCTGGACGGACGGTCAATATCGATCAGTTCCCCTCTGAAACAAGCTGGACGTACAGTCAATATCCTTCAGTTCCCCCTCTGAAACAAGCTGGACGGACGGTCAATATCCTTCAGTTCCCCCTCTGAAACAAGCTGGACGGACGGTCAATATCCTTCAGTCCCCCGTCTGAAACAAGCTGGACGGACGGTCAATATCCTTCAGTTCCCCTCTGAAACAAGCTGGACGGACGGTCAATATCCTTCAGTTCCCCTCTGAAACAAGCTGGACGTACAGTCAATATCTTTCAGTTCCCCCTCTGAAACAAGCTGGACGTACAGTCAATATCCTTCAGTTCCCCCTCTGAAACAAGCTGGACGGACGGTCAATATCCTTCAGTTCCCCTCTGAAACAAGCTGGACGGACGGTCAATATCCTTCAGTTCCCCCTCTGAAACAAGCTGGACGGACGGTCAATATCCTTCAGTTCCCCTCTGAAACAAGCTGGACGGACAGTCAATATCCTTCAGTTCCCCTCTGAAACAAGCTGGACGGAAGGTCAATATCGTTCAGTCCCCCCTCTGAAACAAGCTGGACGGACGGTCAATATCTTTCAGTTCCCCTCTGAAACAAGCTGGACGGACGGTCAATATCCTTCAGTTCCCCCTCTGAAACAAGCTGGACGGACGGTCAATATCCTTCAGTTCCCCTCTGAAACAAGCTGGACGGACAGTCAATATCCTTCAGTCCCCCTCTGAAACACACTTCTTTAATGCACACATAGACACACACAGGCACACACACACGCACACACACTTCCTCTAAGCCCACACACAAACACAGCCGACCGACTGACCGACCGCATAATGACCAAAAACAAATCAGTCAGTCACACAAACAAACAGAGGGAATCCAGCGGCCTGGAAATGATCAGTCTTGGAGATAGAGTCTTAGCCAGAAGAACAAAACACACAGAGGGAATCCAGCGGTCTGGAAATGATCAGTCTTGGAGAGAAAGTCTTAGCCAGAAGAACAAAACACACAGAGGGAATACAGCGGTCTGGAAATGATCTTTGAGAGAGAGTCTTAGCCAGAAGAACAAACAAACATTTGATTCACAGTGTTTTTTACTGAGACAATTGGAGCCAACAAACTGTTCTGTGTTTAGACAAGCCACCGGATCTCCAGAATGACTTCCATCATATCACTCCTGGGCTGCCTCCCAAATGGCTCCCCATTCCCTATATAGTGCACTACTTTGGACCAGGGCCTATAGGGTAGTAGTGCACTACTTTAGACCAGGGTCTATAGGGTAGTGGTGCACTACTTTAGACCAGGGTCTATAGGGTAGTAGTGCACTACTTTAGACCAGGGTCTATAGGGTAGTGGTGCACTACTTTAGACCAGGGTCTATAGGGTAGTAGTGCACTACTTTGGACCAGGGCCTATAGGGTGCCATTTTAGACACTGGGTTTTGATTTCCCCACTAGTCTGAGGAGAGCTGATTACTGTAGTAGAGATCATGTTAGCATGGTCTTTAAGTACCCTGCTATTGGATTAGTAGAGATCCTGTTAGCATGGTCTTTAAGTACCCTGCTATTGGATTAGTAGAGATCCTGTTAGCATTGTCTTTAACTACCCTGCTATTGGATTAGTAGAGATCCTGTTAGCATTGTCTTTAACTACCCCGCTATTGGATTAGTAGAGATCCTGTTAGCATTGTCTTTAACTACCCTGCTATTGGATTAGTAGAGATCCTGTTAGCATTGTCTTTAAGTACCCTGCTATTGGATTAGTAGAGATCCTGTTAGCATTGTCTTTAACTACCCTGCTATTGGATTAGTAGAGATCCTGTTAGCATTGTCTGTAACTACCCTGCTATTGGATTAGTAGAGATCCTGTTAGCATGGTCTTAACTACCCTGCTATTGGATTCTGGAGCCAGTGTGTCTGTGTGAGTTCATGATCTAATTTTATAGGGAGATTGCTGTCTCGGTCACAGTCCTGAGTGGCAAAACACTCAGTATAGCTGCCCTTCTGTTTCACCTCACCCTCCTCAAGCGATACACAGTGCCTGGCCGGTATTGGATTTTGGGGAAAATGTGGCCAGCCATAATCGACTGAAGCCCCAGAGCTCTTAGGACAGGGACCATTAGGTCCCACTTAACTCAGACAGACAGAACAGAACACTCCTCAGAGACTGAAAGTAGATAAGCAGACCACACAGAAGGAGAATAACCAAATCTTAGAAAGCTCAGATCCTCAACTCCTCTATGTGGTTATCACAGAGATCACTAGCAATACAAGCTCAGAGGGCCCAAATCTATGGCCTAAACCCCAAGAGATACAAGGAAGCAATCCACACTGAGAGTGCCCAAACCTATGGCCTAAACCCCAAAAGATACAAGGAAGCAATCCAAGCTTAGACTGCCCAAATCTATGGCCTAAACCCCAAGAGATACAAGGAAGCAATCCACACTGAGACTGCCCAAATCTATGGCCTAAACCCCAAGAGATACAAGGAAGCAATCCAAGGTCAGAGTGCCCAAATCTATGGCCTAAACCCCAAGAGATACAAGGAAGCAATCCAAGCTTAGACTGCCCAAATATATGGCCTAAACCCCAAGAGATACAAGGAAGCAATCCACACTTAGACTGCCCAAATCTATGGCCCAAACCCCAAGAGATACAAGGAAGAAATCCAAGCTTAGACTGCCCAAACCTATGGCCTAAACCCCAAGAGATACAAGGAAGCAATCCAAGCTTAGACTGCCCAAATCTATGGCCCAAACCCCAAGAGATACAAGGAAGAAATCCAAGCTTAGACTGCCCAAATCTATGGCCTAAATCCCAAGAGATACAAGGAACCAATCCAAGCTCAGAATACTCAGGCTCAGAATGCTTAGAACCCCCCCAACTTAATTATTCAAATGAACATCAGCTTGTGTTGATGGCATGGTTCTGGTTTCCAGGGAGACTGACATTTCTTCTCATCCCTTGATGTCTAAATGCTACTAGTGATTAGTGATGTGTGTGTGTGTGTGTGTGTGTGTGTGTGTGTGTGTGTGTGTGTGTGTGTGTGTGTGTGTGTGTGTGTGTGTGTGTGTGTGTGTGTGTGTGTGTGTGTGTGTGTGTGTGTGTGTGTGTGTGTGTGTGTGTGTGTGTGTGTGTGTGTGTGTGTGTCTCAGGCTCTTTGTGTTAACTGACAGTCTACATAAAAGCACAAAAACAGATGTCTTGAAAGAACTCAGAGTTTTTTTTTATGTCTGGCATTTTATGATTTCATTATCTTGTCAGCTGCAACGCAAGGTGCTATTTCCACGGTCTGTCTGTCAGATAGGACTACAGTAACTATATGTACTTGTGACATCCTGTATTGCAGGGTTAGTGCCGTGTCAAAACCTGTTTTACCATTTACTGTTTAACTGTTACAATGGTATCCCCCCTGGTCTTTATAATGGGGATGGCATGACAGATCCGCTTTACAAGTGTCTGCAGGAAAACAGCTCAGTAAAGAACGAGGCTGCCGTCTAAGTCAAACCAATATCAGTTTCCCAGACTGATACACTCTCTGTACATTTTAATGGATGAGTATGTCAACTGTCATCCAAGTGGATGCATTTCCTCATTGAAGTGAGCACTATCTTGTTGTTTCTCTAGTTAAGCGTCTTTGTTGACTGAGCTGAATCTCTACAGACACTCAATGTCAATGTGAATGGATGAGTATGTCAACTGTCATCCAAGTGGATGCATTTCCTCATTGAAGTGAGCACTATCTTGTTGTTTCTCTAGGTAATCCTCTTTGTTGACTGAGCTGAATCTCTACAGACACTCAATGTGATTGGGTGAGTACGTCAACAAAGTCTCATTCCCTTCTTCTAATGTATTTTACTTCTCTCATCTACAGGAAAAGCTTTTACTACAACCAATCAGCAGAGGTCTACTGCCAAGCTGAAACACTACGGGACAACTGTACCTCTCCTATTGGTCGGAGAAGAATGGAGACCAGTCACTCTGCTCCAATCACAGGTCAATATCAACCAGGGCGGGTCTACACAAGATGCCTATATAGTATATAGTCTACTACTCTATATAGTATATATCTGTGGTATATAGTCTACTACTCTATATAGTATATATCGGTGGTATAATCTACTACTCTATATAGTAAATATCTGTGGTATATAGTCTACTACTATATATAGTATATATCTGTGTTATAGTCTACTACTCTATATAGTAAATATCTGTGGTATATAGTCTACTACTCTATATAGTATATAACTGTGGTATATAGTCTACTACTCTATATAGTATATAACTGTGGTATATAGTCTACTACTCTATATAGTATATATCTGTGTTATATAGTCTACTACTCTATATAGTATATAGTTTACTACTCTGTATAGTATATAACTGTGGTATATAGTCTGCTACTCTATATAGTATATAACTGTGGTATATAGTCTGCTACTCTATATAGTATATATCTGTGTTATATAGTCTACTACTCTATATAGTATATAGTTTACTACTCTGTATAGTATATAACTGTGGTATATAGTCTACTACTATATATAGTATATACCTGTGGTATATAGTCTACTATTCTGTATTGTATATAGTCCACTACTCTATATAGTATATATCTGTGGTATATAGTCTACTACTATATATAGTATATACCTGTGGTATATAGTCTACTATTCTGTATTGTATATAGTCTACTACTCTATATAGTATATAACTGTGGTATATAGTCTACTACTATATATAGTATATAGCTGTGGTATATAGTCTACTATATAGTATATATCTGTGGTATATAGTCTACTACTATATATAGTATATAACTGTGGTATATAGTCTACTACTATATATAGTATATAACTGTGGTATATAGTCTACTACTCTATATAGTATATAGCTGTGGTATATAGTCTACTACTCTATATAGTATATAACTGTGGTATATAGTCTGCTACTCTATATAGTATATATCTGTGGTATATAGTCTACTACTCTATATAGTATATATCTGTGGTATAGTCTACTACTCTATATAGTATATAACTGTGGTATATAGTCTACTACTCTATATAGTATATCGTCTACTACTATATATAGTATATAGCTGTGGTATAGTCTACTACTCTATATAGTATATATCTGTGGTATATAGTCTACTACTCTATATAGTATATATCTGTGGTATATAGTCTACTACTCTATATAGTATATAGCTGTGGTATATAGTCTACTACTCTATATAGTATATAACTGTGGTATATAGTCTACTACTCTATATAGTATATAACTGTGGTATATAGTCTACTACTCTATATAGTATATAACTGTGGTATATAGTCTACTACTCTATATAGTATATAGCTGTGGTATAGTCTACTACTATATATAGTATATAACTGTGGTATATAGTCTACTACTCTATATAGTATATAACTGTGGTATAGTCTACTACTCTATATAGTATATAACTGTGGTATATAGTCTACTACTATATATAGTATATAGCTGTGGTATATAGTCTACTACTCTATATAGTATATAACTGTGGTATAGTCTACTACTCTATATAGTATATAACTGTGGTATATAGTCTACTACTATATATAGTATATAGCTGTGGTATATAGTCTACTACTCTATATAGTATATAACTGTGGTATAGTCTACTACTCTATATAGTATATATCTGTGGTATATAGTCTACTACTCTATATAGTATATAGTCTACTACTCTATATAGTATATAGTCTACTACTCTATATAGTATATAGTCTACTACTCTATATAGTATATAGCTGAGGTATATAGTCTACTACTCTATATAGTATATATCTGTGGTATATAGTCTACTACTCTATATAGTATATATCTGTGGTATATAGTTTACTACTCTATATAGTATATATCTGTGTTATATAGTCTACTACTCTATATAGTATATAGTCTACTACTCTATATAGTATATAGTCTACTACTCTATATAGTATATAGTCTACTACTCTATATAGTATATAGCTGAGGTATATAGTCTACTACTCTATATAGTATATATCTGTGGTATATAGTCTACTACTCTATATAGTATATAGCTGAGGTATATAGTCTACTACTCTATATAGTATATAGCTGTGGTATAGTCTACTACTATATATAGTATATAACTGTGGTATATAGTCTACTACTCTATATAGTATATAACTGTGGTATAGTCTACTACTCTATATAGTATATAACTGTGGTATATAGTCTACTACTATATATAGTATATAGCTGTGGTATATAGTCTACTACTCTATATAGTATATAACTGTGGTATAGTCTACTACTCTATATAGTATATATCTGTGGTATATAGTTTACTACTCTATATAGTATATATCTGTGTTATATAGTCTACTACTCTATATAGTATATAGTCTACTACTCTATATAGTATATAGCTGAGGTATATAGTCTACTACTCTATATAGTATATAACTGTGGTATATAGTCTACTACTCTATATAGTATATAACTGTGGTATATAGTCTACTACTCTATATAGTATATAGTTGTGGTATAGTCTACTACTATATATAGTATATAACTGTGGTATATAGTCTACTACTCTATATAGTATATAACTGTGGTATAGTCTACTACTCTATATAGTATATAACTGTGGTATATAGTCTACTACTATATATAGTATATAGCTGTGGTATATAGTCTACTACTCTATATAGTATATAACTGTGGTATAGTCTACTACTCTATATAGTATATATCTGTGGTATATAGTTTACTACTCTATATAGTATATATCTGTGTTATATAGTCTACTACTCTATATAGTATATAGTCTACTACTCTATATAGTATATAGTCTACTACTCTATATAGTATATAGTCTACTACTCTATATAGTATATAGCTGAGGTATATATCAGCAGAGGTCTACTGCCAAGCTGAAACACTACGGGACAACTGTACCTCTCCTATTGGTCGGAGAAGAATGGAGACCAGTCACTCTGCTCCAATCACAGGTCAATATCAACCAGGGCGGGTCTACACAAGATGCCTATATAGTATATAGTCTACTACTCTATATAGTATATATCTGTGGTATATAGTCTACTACTCTATATAGTATATATCGGTGGTATAATCTACTACTCTATATAGTAAATATCTGTGGTATATAGTCTACTACTATATATAGTATATATCTGTGTTATAGTCTACTACTCTATATAGTAAATATCTGTGGTATATAGTCTACTACTCTATATAGTATATAACTGTGGTATATAGTCTACTACTCTATATAGTATATAACTGTGGTATATAGTCTACTACTCTATATAGTATATATCTGTGTTATATAGTCTACTACTCTATATAGTATATAGTTTACTACTCTGTATAGTATATAACTGTGGTATATAGTCTGCTACTCTATATAGTATATAACTGTGGTATATAGTCTGCTACTCTATATAGTATATATCTGTGTTATATAGTCTACTACTCTATATAGTATATAGTTTACTACTCTGTATAGTATATAACTGTGGTATATAGTCTACTACTATATATAGTATATACCGGTGGTATATAGTCTACTATTCTGTATTGTATATAGTCCACTACTCTATATAGTATATATCTGTGGTATATAGTCTACTACTATATATAGTATATACCTGTGGTATATAGTCTACTATTCTGTATTGTATATAGTCTACTACTCTATATAGTATATAACTGTGGTATATAGTCTACTACTATATATAGTATATAGCTGTGGTATATAGTCTACTATATAGTATATATCTGTGGTATATAGTCTACTACTATATATAGTATATAACTGTGGTATATAGTCTACTACTATATATAGTATATAACTGTGGTATATAGTCTACTACTCTATATAGTATATAGCTGTGGTATATAGTCTACTACTCTATATAGTATATAACTGTGGTATATAGTCTGCTACTCTATATAGTATATATCTGTGGTATATAGTCTACTACTCTATATAGTATATATCTGTGGTATAGTCTACTACTCTATATAGTATATAACTGTGGTATATAGTCTACTACTCTATATAGTATATCGTCTACTACTATATATAGTATATAGCTGTGGTATAGTCTACTACTCTATATAGTATATATCTGTGGTATATAGTCTACTACTCTATATAGTATATAGCTGTGGTATATAGTCTACTACTCTATATAGTATATAACTGTGGTATATAGTCTACTACTCTATATAGTATATAACTGTGGTATATAGTCTACTACTCTATATAGTATATAACTGTGGTATATAGTCTACTACTCTATATAGTATATAGCTGTGGTATAGTCTACTACTATATATAGTATATAACTGTGGTATATAGTCTACTACTCTATATAGTATATAACTGTGGTATAGTCTACTACTCTATATAGTATATAACTGTGGTATATAGTCTACTACTATATATAGTATATAGCTGTGGTATATAGTCTACTACTCTATATAGTATATAACTGTGGTATAGTCTACTACTCTATATAGTATATAACTGTGGTATATAGTCTACTACTATATATAGTATATAGCTGTGGTATATAGTCTACTACTCTATATAGTATATAACTGTGGTATAGTCTACTACTCTATATAGTATATATCTGTGGTATATAGTTTACTACTCTATATAGTATATATCTGTGTTATATAGTCTACTACTCTATATAGTATATAGTCTACTACTCTATATAGTATATAGTCTACTACTCTATATAGTATATAGTCTACTACTCTATATAGTATATAGCTGAGGTATATAGTCTACTACTCTATATAGTATATATCTGTGGTATATAGTCTACTACTCTATATAGTATATATCTGTGGTATATAGTTTACTACTCTATATAGTATATATCTGTGTTATATAGTCTACTACTCTATATAGTATATAGTCTACTACTCTATATAGTATATAGTCTACTACTCTATATAGTATATAGTCTACTACTCTATATAGTATATAGCTGAGGTATATAGTCTACTACTCTATATAGTATATATCTGTGGTATATAGTCTACTACTCTATATAGTATATAGCTGAGGTATATAGTCTACTACTCTATATAGTATATAGCTGTGGTATAGTCTACTACTATATATAGTATATAACTGTGGTATATAGTCTACTACTCTATATAGTATATAACTGTGGTATAGTCTACTACTCTATATAGTATATAACTGTGGTATATAGTCAACTACTATATATAGTATATAGCTGTGGTATATAGTCTACTACTCTATATAGTATATAACTGTGGTATAGTCTACTACTCTATATAGTATATATCTGTGGTATATAGTTTACTACTCTATATAGTATATATCTGTGTTATATAGTCTACTACTCTATATAGTATATAGTCTACTACTCTATATAGTATATAGCTGAGGTATATAGTCTACTACTCTATATAGTATATAACTGTGGTATATAGTCTACTACTCTATATAGTATATAACTGTGGTATATAGTCTACTACTCTATATAGTATATAGCTGTGGTATAGTCTACTACTATATATAGTATATAACTGTGGTATATAGTCTACTACTCTATATAGTATATAACTGTGGTATAGTCTACTACTCTATATAGTATATAACTGTGGTATATAGTCTACTACTATATATAGTATATAGCTGTGGTATATAGTCTACTACTCTATATAGTATATAACTGTGGTATAGTCTACTACTCTATATAGTATATATCTGTGGTATATAGTTTACTACTCTATATAGTATATATCTGTGTTATATAGTCTACTACTCTATATAGTATATAGTCTACTACTCTATATAGTATATAGTCTACTACTCTATATAGTATATAGTCTACTACTCTATATAGTATATAGCTGAGGTATATAGTCTACTACTCTATATAGTATATATCTGTGGTATATAGTCTACTACTCTATATAGTATATAGTCTACTACTCTATAGTATATAACTGTGGTATATAGTCTACTACTCTATATAGTATATAGTCTACTACTCTATATAGTATATAACTGTGGTATATAGTCTACTACTATATATAGTATATATCTTTGGTATATAGTCTGCTACTGTATATAGTATATAACTGTGGTATATAGTCTACTACTCTATATAGTATATCGTCTACTACTATATATAGTATATAGCTGTGGTATAGTCTACTACTATATATAGTATATAACTGTGGTATATAGTCTACTACTCTATATAGTATATAACTGTGGTATATAGTCTGCTACTCTATATAGTATATAGCTGTGGTATATAGTCTACTACTCTATATAGTATATATCTGTGGTATATAGTCTACTACTCTATATAGTATATAACTGTGGTATATAGTATACTACTCTATATAGTATATAACTGTGGTATATAGTCTACTACTCTATATAGTATATAACTGTGGTATATAGTCTGCTACTCTATATAGTATATAACTGTGGTATATAGTCTACTACTCTATATAGTATATAGCTGTGGTATATAGTCTACTACTCTATATAGTATATAACTGTGGTATATAGTCTCCTACTCTATATAGTATATAGTCTACTACTCTATATAGTATATAGTCTACTACTCTATATAGTATATAGCTGAGGTATATAGTCTACTACTCTATATAGTATATAACTGTGGTATATAGTCTACTACTCTATATAGTATATAGTCTACTACTCTATATAGTATATAGTCTACTACTCTATATAGTATATAACTGTGGTATATAGTCTACTACTGTATATAGTATATAGCTGTGGTATATAGTCTACTACTCTATATAGTATATATCTGTGGTATATAGTCTACTACTCTATATAGTGTATATATATGTGGTATATAGTCTACTACTCTATATAGTTTATAGTCTACTACTCTATAGTATATAACTGTGATATATAGTCTACTACTCTATATAGTATATAGTCTACTACTCTATATAGTATATATCTGTGGTATATAGTCTACTACTCTATATAGTATATAGTCTACTACTCTATAGTATATAACTGTGGTATAGTCTACTACTATATATAGTATATAACTGTGGTATATAGTCTACTACTATATATAGTATATATCTTTGGTATATAGTCTGCTACTGTATATAGTATATAACTGTGGTATATAGTCTACTACTCTATATAGTATATCGTCTACTACTATATATAGTATATAGCTGTGGTATAGTCTACTAGTATATATAGTATATAACTGTGGTATAGTCTGCTACTCTATATAGTATATAACTGTGGTATATAGTCTACTACTCTATATAGTATATAGCTGTGGTATATAGTCTACTACTCTATATAGTATATAACTGTGGTATATAGTCTCCTACTCTATATAGTATATAGTCTACTACTCTATATAGTATATAGTCTACTACTCTATATAGTATATAGCTGAGGTATATAGTCTACTACTCTATATAGTATATAACTGTGGTATATAGTCTACTACTCTATATAGTATATTGTCTACTACTCTATATAGTATATAGTCTACTACTCTATATAGTATATAACTGTGGTATATAGTCTACTACTGTATATAGTATATAGCTGTGGTATATAGTCTACTACTCTATATAGTATATATCTGTGGTATATAGTCTACTACTCTATATAGTGTATATATATGTGGTATATAGTCTACTACTCTATATAGTTTATAGTCTACTACTCTATAGTATATAACTGTGATATATAGTCTACTACTCTATATAGTATATAGTCTACTACTCTATATAGTATATATCTGTGGTATATAGTCTACTACTCTATATAGTATATAGTCTACTACTCTATAGTATATAACTGTGGTATAGTCTACTACTATATATAGTATATAACTGTGGTATATAGTCTACTACTATATATAGTATATATCTTTGGTATATAGTCTGCTACTGTATATAGTATATAACTGTGGTATATAGTCTACTACTCTATATAGTATATCGTCTACTACTATATATAGTATATAGCTGTGGTATAGTCTACTAGTATATATAGTATATAACTGTGGTATAGTCTACTACTCTATATAGTATATATCTGTGGTATATAGTCTACTAATCTATATAGTATATAACTGTGGTATATAGTCTACTACTCTATATAGTATATTGTCTACTACTATATATAGTATATAGCTGTGGTATAGTCTACTACTATATATAGTATATAACTGTGGTATAGTCTACTACTCTATATAGTATATATCTGTGGTATATAGTCTACTAATCTATATAGTATATATCTTTGGTATATAGTCTGCTACTCTATATAGTATATAACTGTGGTATATAGTCTACTACTCTATATAGTATATAGCTGTGGTATATAGTCTACTACTCTATATAGTATATATCTGTGGTATATAGTCTACTAATCTATATAGTATATAACTGTGGTATATAGTCTACTACTCTATATAGTATATAACTGTGGTATATAGTCTACTACTCTATATAGTATATAACTGTGGTATATAGTCTGCTACTCTATATAGTATATAACTGTGGTATATAGTCTACTATTCTATATAGTATATAGCTGTGGTATATAGTCTACTACTCTATATAGTATATAACTGTGGTATATAGTCTACTACTCTATATGGTATATATCTGTGGTATATAGTCTACTACTATATATAGTATATAACTGTGGTATAGTCTACTACTCTATATAGTATATAACTGTGGTATATAGTCTACTACTCTATATAGTATATAGTCTACTGCTCTATATAGTATATATCTGTGGTATAATCTACTACTCTGTATAGTATATATCTGTGGGTAAAGGGATGGATGACTTGGCCTACAGGGCATTGCTCTTCCCCTTCACCTCCTGAGTCATTGACCTAAACAGGACCTCACAGTGAGAGTGTGTGTGTAGGGTGTGCTTGTGTCTGAGTTTGTGTGTGTGTGTGTATGTATGTGTGTGTGAGTATGTTTGTGTGCGTGTGTGTGTGTGTGTTAGTGTGTTTGTGTGTGTGCGTGTGTTTCTGTGAGTGTGTGTATTTGTGTGTGTGTGTGTGTGTGTGTGTGTGCGTGCGTGTGTGTTTGTTTGTGTGCGTGTGTGTGTGTGTGTGTGAGTGTGTTTGTGTGTGTGCGCGTGTGTTTCTGTGAGTGTGTGTATTTGTGTGTGTGTGTGTGTGTGCGTGCGTGTGTGTTTGTTTGTGTGTATATGTGAGTGTGTAATACAAAGCGAAAGAATGAGAGAATGTATGAGAGAGAAAGAGAGGTAGGGAGGATAGAGGGAGAGTGGTAGGGAGAGAGAAAGAGAGGTAGGGAGGGCGAGAGAGGTAGGGACGAAGAGAGCGGTAGGAAGGATAGAGAGAGAGAGGTAGGGAGGGAGGATAGAGAGAGAGAGAGGTAGGGAGGATAGAGAGAGAGGTAGGGAGGATAGAGAGAGAGAGAGGTAGGGAGGATAGAGAGAGAGGTAGGGAGTAAGAGAGAGAGAGAGGTAGGGAGGATAGAGAGAGAAAGACAGGGAGGATAGAGAGAGAGCGGTAGGGAGGATAGAGAGAGAGAGAGATAGAGAAAGAGAGACAGAGAGAGAGAGAAAAGAGGGAGAGAGAAAGAGAGAGAGAGAGAGAGAGAGAGAGAGAGAGACAGAGAGAGAGGTGAGGTATTATTCAGGGCCATTTCTCATTACAGTAAAGCAGAGACATGGCACCCCACTGAGCTGTAACTCTGAGGTGATGAGACACACACAAACACACAAACACACACACTCACAGAAAGAGTGATGAGGGTCGGGGCTGAGATTCAGGATTAATGTCAAACGGTATTAAAACATAAAGCTAATCCCCAACGCAGCGCCTCTGAGATACATCAGGGGCTGAAAAGGGTTTCAAACAAATTCATTATTTGAGAGGAAGTGCATCCTCTATTGGCTCCTTAAACCCAGTCGCTTCTCGAAGCAGAATAGTGCTGGGTAGCTTCTGGAAGCAGAATAGAACTGGGTAGCTACTGGAAGCAGAATAGAGTTGGGTAGCTTCTGGAAGCAGAATAGAGTTGGGTAGCTTCTGGAAGCAGAATAGAGTTGGGTAGCTTCTGGAAGCAGAATAGAGTTGGGTAGCTTCTGGAAGCAGAATAGAGCTGGGTAGCTTCTGGAAGCAGAATAGAGTTGGGTAGCTTCTGGAAGCAGAATAGAGTTGGGTAGCTTCTGGAAGCATAATAGTGCTTGGTAGCTTCTGGAAGCAGAATTGAGTTGTGTAGCTTCTGGAAGCAGAATAGAGTTGGGTAGCTTCTGGAAGCAGAATAGAGTTGGGTAGCTTCTGGAAGCAGAATAGAGCTGGGTAGCTTCTGGAAGCAGAATAGAGCTGGGTAGCTTCTGGAAGCAGAATAGAGTTGGGTAGCTTCTGGAAGCAGAATATAATTGGGTACCTTCTGGAAGCACAATAGAGTTGGGTAGTTTCTGGAAGCAGAATAGAGTTGGGTAGCTTCTGGAAGCATAATAGTGCTTGGTAGCTTCTGGAAGCAGAATAGAGTTGTGTAGCTTCTGGAAGCAGAATAGAGTTGGGTAGCTTCTGGAAGCAGAATAGAGTTGGGTAGCTTTTGGAAGCAGAATAGAGTTGGGTAGCTTCTGGAAGCAGATTAGAGTTGGGTAGCTTCTGGAAGCAGAATAGAGTTGGGTAGCTTCTGGAAGCAGAATAGCGCTGGGTAGCTTCTGGAAGCAGAATAGAGTTGGGTAGCTTCTGGAAGCAGAATAGAGTTGGGTAGCTTCTGGAAGCAGAATAGCGCTGGGTAGCTTCTGGAAGCAGAATAGAGCTGGGTAGCTTCTGGAAGCACAATAGAGCTGGGGAGCTTCTGGAAGCAGAATAGAGCTGGGTAGCTTCTGGAAGCAGAATAGAGCTGGGTAGCTTCTGGAAGCAGAATAGCGCTGGGTAGCTTCTGGAAGCAGAATAGAGCTGGGTAGCTTCTGGAAGCAGAATAGAGCTGGGTAGCTTCTGGAAGCACAATAGAGCTGGGTAGCTTCTGGAAGCAGAATAGAGCTGGGTAGCTTCTGGAAGCAGAATAGAGCTGGGTAGCTTCTGGAAGCAGAATAGTGCTGGGTAGCTTCTGGAAGCAGAATAGAGCTGGGTAGCTTCTGGAAGCAGAATAGAGCTGGGTAGCTTCTGGAAGCAGAATAGAGCTGGGTAGCTTCTGGAAGCAGAATAGAGCTGGGTAGCTTCTGGAAGCAGAATAGAGTTGGGTAGCTTCTGGAAGCAGAATAGAGCTGGGTAGCTTCTGGAAGCAGAACAGAGTTGGGTAGCTTCTGGAAGCAGAATAGAGCTGGGTAGCTTCTGGAAGCAGAATAGAGTTGGGTAGCTTCTGGAAGCAGAATAGCGCTGGGTAGCTTCTGGAAGCAGAATAGAGCTGGGTAGCTTCTGGAAGCACAATAGAGCTGGGTAGCTTCTGGAAGCACAATAGAGCTGGGTAACTTCTGGAAGCAGAATAGAGCTGGGTAGCTTCTGGAAGCAGAATAGCGCTGGGTAGCTTCTGGAAGCAGAATAGAGCTGGGTATCTTCTGGAAGCAGCATAGAGCTGGGTAGCTTCTGGAAGCAGAATAGAGCTGGGTAGCTTCTGGAAGCAGAATAGAGCTGGGTAGCTTCTGGAAGCAGAATAGTGCTGGGTAGCTTCTGAAAGCAGAATAGAGCTGGTTAGCTTCTGGAAGCAGAATAGAGCTGGGTAGCTTCTGGAAGCAGAATAGAGCTGGGTAGCTTCTGGAAGCAGAATAGAGCTGGGTAGCTTCTGGAAGCAGAATAGAGTTGGGTAGCTTCTGGAAGCAGAATAGAGCTGGGTAGCTTCTGGAAGCAGACTAGAGCTGGGTAGCTTCTGGAAGCAGAATAGAGCTGGGTAGCTTCTGGAAGCAGAATAGAGTTGGGTAGCTTCTGGAAGCAGACTAGAGCTGGGTAGCTTCTGGAAGCAGAACAGAGTTGGGTAGCTTCTGGAAGCAGAATAGAGCTGGGTAGCTTCTGGAAGCAGAATAGAGCTGGGTAGCTTCTGGAAGCAGAATAGCGCTGGGTAGCTTCTGGAAGCAGAATAGAGCTGGGTAGCTTCTGGAAGCACAATAGAGCTGGGTAGCTTCTGGAAGCACAATAGAACTGGGTAGCTACTGGAAGCAGAATAGAGTTGGGTAGCTTCTGGAAGCAGAATAGAGTTGGGTAGCTTCTGGAAGCAGAATAGAGTTGGGTAGCTTCTGGAAGCATAATAGTGCTTGGTAGCTTCTGGAAGCAGAATTGAGTTGTGTAGCTTCTGGAAGCAGAATAGAGTTGGGTAACTTCTGGAAGCAGAATAGAGTTGGGTAGCTTCTGGAAGCAGAATAGAGCTGGGTAGCTTCTGGAAGCAGAATAGAGCTTGGGTAGCTTCTGGAAGCAGAATATAATTGGGTACCTTCTGGAAGCACAATAGAGTTGGGTAGTTTCTGGAAGCAGAATAGAGTTGGGTAGCTTCTGGAAGCAGAATAGAGTTGGGTAGCTTCTGGAAGCATAATAGTGCTTGGTAGCTTCTGGAAGCAGAATAGAGTTGTGTAGCTTCTGGAAGCAGAATAGAGTTGGGTAGCTTCTGGAAGCAGAATAGAGTTGGGTAGCTTTTGGAAGCAGAATAGAGTTGGGTAGCTTCTGGAAGCAGATTAGAGTTGGGTAGCTTCTGGAAGCAGAATAGAGTTGGGTAGCTTCTGGAAGCAGAATAGCGCTGGGTAGCTTCTGGAAGCAGAATAGAGTTGGGTAGCTTCTGGAAGCAGAATAGAGTTGGGTAGCTTCTGGAAGCAGAATAGCGCTGGGTAGCTTCTGGAAGCAGAATAGAGCTGGGTAGCTTCTGGAAGCACAATAGAGCTGGGGAGCTTCTGGAAGCACAATAGAGCTGGGTAGCTTCTGGAAGCAGAATAGAGCTGGGTAGCTTCTGGAAGCAGAATAGCGCTGGGTAGCTTCTGGAAGCAGAATAGAGCTGGGTAGCTTCTGGAAGCAGAATAGAGCTGGGTAGCTTCTGGAAGCACAATAGAGCTGGGTAGCTTCTGGAAGCAGAATAGAGCTGGGTAGCTTCTGGAAGCAGAATAGAGTTGGGTAGCTTCTGGAAGCAGAATAAAGCTGGGTAGCTTCTGGAAGCAGAACAGAGTTGGGTAGCTTCTGGAAGCAGAATAGAGCTGGGTAGCTTCTGGAAGCAGAATAGAGTTGAGTAGCTTCTGGAAGCAGAATAGCGCTGGGTAGCTTCTGGAAGCAGAATAGAGCTGGGTAGCTTCTGGAAGCACAATAGAGCTGGGTAGCTTCTGGAAGCACAATAGAGCTGGGTAGCTTCTGGAAGCAGAATAGTGCTGGGTAGCTTCTGGAAGCAGAATAGAGCTGGTTAGCTTCTGGAAGCAGAATAGAGCTGGGTAGCTTCTGGAAGCAGAATAGAGCTGGGTAGCTTCTGGAAGCAGAATAGAGCTGGGTAGCTTCTGGAAGCAGAATAGAGTTGGGTAGCTTCTGGAAGCAGAATAGAGCTGGGTAGCTTCTGGAAGCAGACTAGAGCTGGGTAGCTTCTGGAAGCAGAATAGAGCTGGGTAGCTTCTGGAAGCAGAATAGAGTTGGGTAGCTTCTGGAAGCAGACTAGAGCTGGGTAGCTTCTGGAAGCAGAACAGAGTTGGGTAGCTTCTGGAAGCAGAATAGAGCTGGGTAGCTTCTGGAAGCAGAATAGAGTTGGGTAGCTTCTGGAAGCAGAATAGCGCTGGGTAGCTTCTGGAAGCAGAATAGAGCTGGGTAGCTTCTGGAAGCACAATAGAGCTGGGTAGCTTCTGGAAGCACAATAGAACTGGGTAGCTACTGGAAGCAGAATAGAGTTGGGTAGCTTCTGGAAGCAGAATAGAGTTGGGTAGCTTCTGGAAGCAGAATAGAGTTGGGTAGCTTCTGGAAGCATAATAGTGCTTGGTAGCTTCTGGAAGCAGAATTGAGTTGTGTAGCTTCTGGAAGCAGAATAGAGTTGGGTAACTTCTGGAAGCAGAATAGAGTTGGGTAGCTTCTGGAAGCAGAATAGAGCTGGGTAGCTTCTGGAAGCAGAATAGAGCTGGGTAGCTTCTGGAAGCAGAATAGAGTTGGGTAGCTTCTGGAAGCACAATAGAGTTGGGTAGTTTCTGGAAGCAGAATAGAGTTGGGTAGCTTCTGGAAGCAGAATAGAGTTGGGTAGCTTCTGGAAGCAGAATAGAGTTGGGTAGCTTCTGGAAGCATAATAGTGCTTGGTAGCTTCTGGAAGCAGAATAGAGTTGTGTAGCTTCTGGAAGCAGAATAGAGTTGGGTAGCTTCTGGAAGCAGAATAGAGTTGGGTAGCTTTTGGAAGCAGAATAGAGTTGGGTAGCTTCTGGAAGCAGATTAGAGTTGGGTAGCTTCTGGAAGCAGAATAGAGTTGGGTAGCTTCTGGAAGCAGAATAGCGCTGGGTAGCTTCTGGAAGCAGAATAGAGTTGGGTAGCTTCTGGAAGCAGAATAGAGTTGGGTAGCTTCTGGAAGCA
Source organism: Salvelinus alpinus (assembly GCF_045679555.1). Lineage (NCBI taxonomy): Eukaryota > Metazoa > Chordata > Actinopteri > Salmoniformes > Salmonidae > Salvelinus > Salvelinus alpinus. Next base: position 101,711,807 of record NC_092088.1, read on the forward strand.
GAATAGCGCTGGGTAGCTTCTGGAAGCAGAATAGAGCTGGGTAGCTTCTGGAAGCACAATAGAGCTGGGGAGCTTCTGGAAGCACAATAGAGCTGGGTAGCTTCTGGAAGCAGAATAGAGCTGGGTAGCTTCTGGAAGCAGAATAGCGCTGGGTAGCTTCTGGAAGCAGAATAGAGCTGGGTAGCTTCTGGAAGCAGAATAGAGCTGGGTAGCTTCTGGAAGCACAATAGAGCTGGGTAGCTTCTGGAAGCAGAATAGAGCTGGGTAGCTTCTGGAAGCAGAATAGAGTTGGGTAGCTTCTGGAAGCAGAATAAAGCTGGGTAGCTTCTGGAAGCAGAACAGAGTTGGGTAGCTTCTGGAAGCAGAATAGAGCTGGGTAGCTTCTGGAAGCAGAATAGAGTTGGGTAGCTTCTGGAAGCAGAATAGCGCTGGGTAGCTTCTGGAAGCAGAATAGAGCTGGGTAGCTTCTGGAAGCACAATAGAGCTGGGTAGCTTCTGGAAGCACAATAGAGCTGGGTAGCTTCTGGAAGCAGAATAGAGCTGGGTAGCTTCTGGAAGCAGAATAGCGCTGGGTAGCTTCTGGAAGCAGAATAGAGCTGGGTAGCTTTTGGAAGCAGAATAGAGCTGGGTAGCTTCTGGAAGCAGAATAGAGCTGGGTAGCTTCTGGAAGCAGAATAGAGCTGGGTAGCTTCTGGAAGCAGAATAGTGCTGGGTAGCTTCTGGAAGCAGAATAGAGCTGGGTAGCTTCTGGAAGCAGAATAGAGCTGGGTAGCTTCTGGAAGCAGAACAGAGTTGGGTAGCTTCTGGAAGCAGAATAGAGCTGGGTAGCTTCTGGAAGCAGAATAGAGTTGGGTATCTTCTGGAAGCAGAATAGCGCTGGGTAGCTTCTGGAAGCAGAATAGAGCTGGGTAGCTTCTGGAAGCACAATAGAGCCGGGTAGCTTCTGGAAGCACAATAGAGCTGGGTAGCTTCTGGAAGCAGAATAGAGCCGGGTAGCTTCTGGAAGCAGAATAGAGCTGGGTAGCTTCTGGAAGCAGAATAGCGCTGGGTAGCTTCTGGAAGCAGAATAGAGCTGGGTAGCTTCTGGAAGCAGAATAGAGCTGGGTAGCTTCTGGAAGCAGAATAGAGCTGGGTAGCTTCTGGAAGCAGAATAGAGTTGGGTAGCTTCTGGAAGCAGAATAGAGCTGGGTAGCTTCTGGAAGCAGACTAGAGCTGGGTAGCTTCTGGAAGCAGAATAGAGTTGGGTAGCTTCTGGAAGCAGAATAGAGCTAGGTAGCTTCTGGAAGCAGAACAGAGTTGGGTAGCTTCTGGAAGCAGAATAGAGCTGGGTAGCTTCTGGAAGCAGAATAGAGTTGGGTAGCTTCTGGAAGCAGAATAGCGCTGGGTAGCTTCTGGAAGCAGAATAGAGCTGGGTAGCTTCTGGAAGCACAATAGAGCCGGGTAGCTTCTGGAAGCACAATAGAGCTGGGTAGCTTCTGGAAGCAGAATAGAGCTGGGTAGCTTCTGGAAGCAGAATAGCGCTGGGTAGCTTCTGGAAGCAGAATAGAGCTGGGTAGCTTCTGGAAGCAGAATAGAGTTGGGTAGCTTCTGGAAGCAGAATAGAGCTGGGTAGCTTCTGGAAGCAGACTAGAGCTGGGTAGCTTCTGGAAGCAGAATAGAGCTGGGTAGCTTCTGGAAGCAGAATAGAGTTGGGTAGCTTCTGGAAGCAGAATAGAGCTGGGTAGCTTCTGGAAGCAGAACAGAGTTGGGTAGCTTCTGGAAGCAGAATAGAGCTGGGTAGCTTCTGGAAGCAGAATAGAGTTGGGTAGCTTCTGGAAGCAGAATAGCGCTGGGTAGCTTCTGGAAGCAGAATAGAGCTGGGTAGCTTCTGGAAGCACAATAGAGCCGGGTAGCTTCTGGAAGCAGAATAGAGCTGGGTAGCTTCTGGAAGCAGAATAGCGCTGGGTAGCTTCTGGAAGCAGAATAGAGCTGGGTAGCTTCTGGAAGCAGAATAGAGCTGGGTAGCTTCTGGAAGCAGAATAGAGCTGGGTAGCTTCTGGAAGCAGAATAGAGTTGGGTAGCTTCTGGAAGCAGAATAGAGCTGGGTAGCTTCTGGAAGCAGACTAGAGCTGGGTAGCTTCTGGAAGCAGAATAGAGTTGGGTAGCTTCTGGAAGCAGAATAGAGCTGGGTAGCTTCTGGAAGCAGAATAGAGCTGGGTAGCTTCTGGAAGCAGAATAGAGTTGGGTAGCTTCTGGAAGCAGAATAGAGCTGGGTAGCTTCTGGAAGCAGAATAGAGCTTGGGCTCATAGTTGTTAACAAGCCCTACTAGAATCTAAAAGATATTGACTGTTGTGGACGCAGTGATGACGAGTACCAATGTCATTAGTTGAAGTGTTGTCCATTCCATCACAACAGATCATCTCTCATGTTAAATTGCACTATCAATCTAATTTATTTTACTAGGCAGGTCAGTTAAGAACAAATTCTTATTTTCAATGATGGCCTACCGGGGAACAGTGGGTTAACTGCCTTGTTCAGGGGCAGAATGACAGATTTTTACCTTGTCAGTTCCGGAATTCGATCTTGCAACCTTTCGATTACTTGTCCAATGCTCTAATCACTAGGCCACCTGCCGCCTCTACGCTCTAACCACTAGGCCACCTGCCGCCTCTACGCTCTAACCACTAGGCCACCTGCCGCCTCTACGCTCTAACCACTAGGCTACCTGCCGCCCCCCAGCGCTAATCATTAATACCGTCTGTTTAGAATAATATTAAATAAATGTTGAGGCCTCTCATAACGAGACAGTCAAGGAGGCTGTTGCTATCCATGTCTTCCTTTAACACCAGCCGGGTGTCTCCTCCTTTAACACCAGTCGGGTGTCTCTTCCAGCCGGGTGTCTCTTCCTTTAACA